>NC_079197.1:185178780-185276069 GCF_029499605.1 Hyla sarda | reverse complement strand
CATCAGCTTCGTTCGACCGGAGGGTTTGGAACTTTTCTGGTCGAACTATGAGGTGGTGAAAAGCGAGCCCGGCTCGTTTTCCGTCAAACTTAAGCGTTCGGGGAGCACTGTTGCCCACATCCCATCAGCTGCTTTTCTTGGAAGAGACAGAATCCAAATTTTCTACCAGGGGCAGCCCAAGGTCTGTCACAGGTGTGGCAGCCCCACTCACTTTAGCGCAGCCTGTACCGTGCAGGTCTGTGCTCTGTGTGGTGGGGTAGGTCATCTTGCCGCATCCTGTAGGCAGATCCGGTGTCATCTGTGTGGTGTCTTAGGACACCCTTTCAGCCGTTGTCCTAGAGCCTTTGCCCGTGCGAAGGTCACGTTGGCTGGGGAGAGCAGTAATGTTGCCTCAGCTGGGGGGGCACGAGTGCGGGAGAAGGTGCAACAGGGTCAGTGAAGAGGAAAAGTCCCGCCAAGCTGAGGCGGGTGGCTAATCGGAGAAGGAGCAGGGAACTGGAGAGTTCCCATGTGGCAGGGGTAGCTTCTGGCCCTGCTCCAGAGGTTAGTCCTGAAACTGCTGAGGCCCTGGAGGAGAATGTGCTGGATGAGGAAATGGGGAGAATCTGTAAAGAAGAGGGCAGCAAGGCCGATCTTTCCGATTCCTCCCACTATGAAAGTGTGGATGAGGAAGGTGAAGAGAGGCCAAAAAAAAAGGGCAGTAAAGGGAGAAAGAAGAAGTTGGAGCCCTCTAGTCCTCGTCCTATGGACCAGGTCCCAAGCGGAAGCTTACCTGCCCCCCCTCTGATTGATCTGTCTAACCGGTACTCTGTCCTTGATGACATCTCCTCCCCCTCCATGGAGGGGGGGTCGAGGATGGGGTGCCTGAAGTGGGGGAGCCTCCGGGGGGAACTGGGCCCTGTCCTGATGGGGCAATTTCCTCAGGGGATGGGGCCAAACCGGAGCCAGGTGGAAATGGGGATTCAAAAATGGACCAATCAGAATCCAAAAAATGGTCCAAAGAGAAAGAAGCCTCCTCATCTGGGGATGAGGGGGTGAAGAAAAAACAGAAATGAGGGGGTTAGGGCCGTCTAACTCAATCACCCATGATGGCGGCACTCACCCCATTGACGCTGGCATCTATTAACTGTGCCAGCATAAAGTCTGATACGGCTAGATTCGCAGCCTTTGATTTTCTCGGCCGTGTTGATGCCGACATTTTCTTTTTACAGGAGACCAGGTTGTTAGATCTAGCCTCCCTGGTAAAAGCCAGGAGAGAGTGGAGACACGGCCCCTCCCACTGGTCTCTTGCGGCTGAGCCGTATAGTGGGGTGGCGGTCCTTTTTACCGCTCCTGTTGAATGCAGACGGGTTATTGAGTTAGAAATGGGGAGGTGCCTGATCTTAGATGTCCTCATGAAGGGGCAAGAGCTTCGGCTTATTAACATCTACGCCCCACAAACAAAGTGGGGACGAAAAGATCTCTTTATGAGGATTAAGCCCTTTCTTTTTACAAGCCGACAGGTGATCTTTGGAGGGGATTTCAATACTGTCACGAGATCCCAAGATAGGAGAGGTTCCAATGATCGGTTGGCTTATGATAGCATAGCCCTCAATAGTATAGTTAGGGAAGCTCGCCTAGAGGATGTCCACATCCGGAGCCCCTCAGGCCACGCGGGTTTCACCTATCATCGAGGTAGCTGCAGGTCTAGAATAGACAGGTTTTATTTAAAGGAGGAAGCCGTCTCTTCCGCAGTGTCCGTGGTTGAGGTGGAGTTCTCCGATCACTGTATGATTTCTTTTTCCTTGAATGTTTCAGAGACCCCCCGGATGGGTAAAGGTTATTGGAAGCTGAATTCGTCCCTCCTGGAGGAAGCGGAGATAAGACAGTCCTTTGAGGATTTTCTTCAGAGTCAGGTACCTTTACTGGACCTATGTAGTAGTAAGTCAGAGTGGTGGGAGATATTCAAGAAGCGGGTTGCGGGGTTCTTCCGCCAGCTCTCGAGCCTCAGGTCCCTGAACAGGTATGGCTTGTATCAGGGTCTGAGGAGGAAACTCGAGCTTCTTGTCTCGACTGGAGGTAGCCGTGAGGATATCTCCAGAGTGAAGTCCTTGCTGATGAGGTGTCAGTACGATAGGCACGCATCTTTGGTTTTTGAGAGGGATTTCGGGAAGTACCGCTCGCCCGACCCTTACAGAAACTGTAAGATGTCAGTGAGTAGTAAAGTGGTCTCAGGACTGATTGATAGTACGGGATCTCTGAATCGGTCCAGATCAGGGATCTTGGAGGTCGTCAGATCCTTCTACTCACACCTCTTGGGAAGGAAGGATCTAGATCGAGACAGGATGTCGGCTTTCCTGGCTGAAACCATTCCTGAGCCAGGGGTAGACCCCTCTCTTGATGTTTTGGCAGAAGAAATCAGGGAAGAGGAAGTGAGACTGGCGATTGAGGGGCTTGCCCCTAAGAAGTCGCCAGGTCCGGATGGCTTAACATCCGAGTGGTACAGGACCTTTAAGGAGTCTTTAGCTCCCCTCTTGACTGAGGTATTCAATGAGTGTCTCTCCTCGGGCACTCTGCCGAAGTCAATGAGGAGGTCAGCCCTGATTCTTCTCTCAAAGGGTAAAGATCCCAGCCGTATTGAGAATTGGAGACCCATAGCTCTTCTCAATACGGACAGGAAGCTTCTGGCCAAGATACTGTTTAATCGGTTGGTGAAGTTTGCACCCCGGCTCCTTTCGGGGGCCCAGCACTGCTCTGTTCCAGGCCGAAGCACCTTAAGTGCTGTCCTTAGTGTCAGGGAGGCAGTGGAGCGGAGTTGTGTGGGTCTCTGGAAGGGGTACTTGCTGTCCCTGGATCAGGCCAAAGCATTTGATCGGGTGAACCACGAGTACCTCTGGTCCGTCCTCCTGAGATATGGCTTACAGAGTACTTTTGTTAATTGGCTTAAGATCTTGTATGCAGGGGCAGAGAGTTTCCCACTGGTGAACGGTTGGCCTGGCCGCTCTTTTGAGGTGGGGTCCGGAGTCCGTCAGGGTTGTCCCTTGAGCCCGCTTTTATACGTGTTCGCAATCGATCCCTTCATCCGGAGGGTAGATTGTGGGCCGTTGGCGGGAGTCGGGATGAGTCTGGCGGAGCTTGATGTCGCCCAGAGAGTGGTGGCGTACGCTGATGATGTCACCATCTTCGTGTCCTCAAGAGAGGAGGTCGGTGTGGTGATGTCAGAGGTGGACCGCTACTCGGAGGCATCCGGGTCTAAGATCAACCAGGATAAGTGTGAAAGTCTCTGGCTGGGAGGGGGAGATCCCACGTTTGATCTCCCGGACACCCTTCCAGGGCCCCAAGAGTCAGCAAAACTTCTGGGCATCACATTCAGCCAGGATGATTATCCCACCAAAAACTGGGATGGTAAGCTCCAGGATGCCACTCAGAAGGTGGATCAGTGGAAGGGTTGGTCTATGACCCTCAGGGAAAGGGTACACCTGATCAAATCGTACTTGCTCCCCTTGTTTATCTATCTGGGCAGTGTATGTATTTTGCCAGAGGCTTACTATACTAGGATCTACAGCCTGTTTTTCCATCTGTTATGGGGGAACAGGATGAACCTAGTCAAGAGAGAGGTTACGTACCGCACGAGGAGACTAGGGGGTTTATCTATGGTAAACCCCGTGGTGTTCTTAACAAACACCTTCTTGAAAGCTAACATCTCAAACCTCTGGTCAGAGAGGGCTCATCCATGGGTACTCTCCTGCAGGGAATGGTTTCGGCCTTTCTTCCAGGAATGGGAGACAGGAGGGCAAGTGAAGGACCTCCGTATGCCCCATGGATACCTTCCGGTTTATGCTACCCCGACTCTGAAGGCGATACGTCGGGGGGGTCTGGGAGTGTGGGAGATCAGGACCCAGTAAAGGCAGTTCCTTGACAAACGGGTTCTGTTGACCCACTTCCAGAAGCCTCTGGCGCTCAGGGACTTCACAGGTCGGGATCTGAGGGTGGGATTGTATCTTTTAAACATGAAAAGGTTCCCCCAGAAGTTTTGGGACTTGGCCTGGCGCTGCTTTCAGGGGAAGCTATATGTGAGGGACAATTTGAAGTGTAGGAGATCTGATGACCGGGGGTGTCCCCGAGAAGAGTGCGGGGACATGCTGGAAAGCATGGACCATTTCCTGCTTCATTGTCCCTTTAATATAGGGGTCTACAACTGGGTGGGCGCTTCCATCGGCTGGAGTCAACTTGCCGGCCTTACCTATCCAGAGTGGGCTTATGGGGCATTCAGGACCCTGGATGGCCGTGATCGGGGCACTTTATTCTTAGTCAGTTTAGTGGTTAGATACTACATGTGGAATGCACGGTGTTTAGTGTCTACACAGCGGAAAGTCCTCTCCGAGGTGGAGGTCTGTAGGAACATCACCGGTGACCTTGGGAAGATCAGGTCTTTGGAGTATGGCAGTCTTGGTACCAGTAGGGCTTCTCTCCTATGGAGAGGGTTTTGTTTTGATGTGCCCTAGGTACTAGACCTTTTGGGTAGAGTACCCTGGTTTTGGTTAGGGACAGTGATGTAGGGACAGGGTTAGGGTGATAGTAGGGTCAGTTTATTTTTAGGGATAATGGTAGGGTGAGAGGTAGGGTGCAGTTAGGGAAATAATGTAAATTCTGTATGTATCAGGATTGCCATCCTTCTTCCTGGTGGTGGGCTAATGCATGTGCACCATAGCTTTTTGTTTTGTTTTCAGATGCTAAAGCTATGTAGGGCTTACAGGCACCGAACTTGGGCCTAAAGTGGTTTGTATTGTTTGTTTTTGTATATTATAAAGCTGGTTATGATAAAGTTGGTTGGGAGGAGTTCTAGGTTGGGAGGGTGTTTTTGTGAGTGGTGGTGGTTGTTTGTTTTGGTGGACCTGGCATGGGTCAATTATGGACTGGACATTGAGGACTATGAACTGTATGGACTCTGACCCATGTACAGGAGGGCGGGTGGTGTGGGTGAAGGGACAGTTTAGTGTAGGTTGTTTTATTGTATTTGTAGGTGTGTTTTCTGTATATTTAGGTATATATAGGTTATATGTATAATATGTTATAATTTTGTTTATCTTATATTATGGCAGTCGAACCAGTTGTTATTTTTGTAGTAATTTTTCTTTGGTATTTTTGTATCCCGTAGTGGATTTCGTTTTTCTTTGGTCTAGGTCTTCTTTTCCCCAAGTTTGGGTGTTTTTGAGTTATAGATTTAATTTTCTTTCTTAACAATTAGGGGGGGGGGGGGGAGTATGTGTATATATACATATATATATATTAAATTAATGGGGTGTAGTGTGAGTCCTTGTTGTGTGTGTTTTCCCAAGTTTGGGTGTTTTTGAGTTACAGCTAAATAGTGCTATTTTTATGTTTCTTTTTTGGCAATGCAAGTTGAGTATGTATGTGAGTGTTGTTAGATATTTGGTTATGTAAGGTGCGTCTCTATTATTTTCTAGGGAAAACTGGGCTGGCCGGTTAGGCAGGATTTATGTTCTTTTATTTGAAATGTAAAGTTTGAGTTTATGTTATCTTATGTTGTTGTTTTCAGTTATGGCAAAGTTGTGCTGGTTTTGTGTTTTGTTATGATTTACATTTTTCTAATAAAAAAGATTTACAGGATATAACTCAGGATCAGTACAGGATAAGTAATGTAGTGTATGCACACAGTGATCTCACCAGCAGAATAGTGAGTACAGCTCTGGAGTATAATACAGGATATAACTCAGGATCAGTGCAGGATAAGTAATGTAATGTATGTACACAGTGACCTCACCAGCAGAATAGTGAGTACAGCTCTGGAGTATAATACAGGATATAACTCAGGATCAGTACAGGATAAGTAATGTAATGTATGCACACAGTGATCTCACCAGCAGAATAGTGAGTACAGCTCTGGAGTATAATACAGAATATAACTCAGGATCAGTATAGGATAAGTAATGTAATGTATGTACACAGTGACCTCACCAGCAGAATAGTGAGTACAGCTCTGGAGTATAATACAGGATATAACTCAGGATCAGTACAGGATAAGTAATGTAATGTATGCACACAGTGATCTCACCAGCAGAATAGTGAGTACAGCTCTGGAGTATAATACAGGATATAACTCAGGATCAGTGCAGGATAAGTAATGTAATGTATGTACACAGTGACCTCACCAGCAGAATAGTGAGTCCAGCTCTGGAGTAAGGTTGGGTGTGTCTGTGCTCCTGTGACTTCCAGCAAACTTCCAGAGAAGCAGACTTTTCTTCCGCCCCTCCCCAGGTGTGTGGCAGACTCCTGGGTAGGGGTCTCTGCTATGGAGCCCCGGGAATCCAGGACTTCATTTTGCGCTCCCCGTTCTAGGCCGGAGGGGTGTGTGCGCGAACATGCAACGGCCAGTAGTCAGGATGGGGTCAGAAGATCGACCAGGGCCCACAGCAATGTGGGGCCCCCTCCCCCATCCCCAGCTGGGAGCTGCAAAGCTTCTAGCAAAAGTTCATCCAGGCCAAGAAGCTCATCCAGGCAGAGGAATGGAGTAAAGGCGTCTACATCAGTTTCCCCAGAACCCCAGCAATGGGGGGTAAAGGGGAATCCCTGGCAATATTCACATCCAGAATGCAGGCCAAGATGGCTCAATATGAGGAGCTTGGGAAGCAGCTCAGAGGAATAAGAGCGGATTTAAAATTTGCCCGATACCAAGTGGATCAGTCATCCAGGGCCAAGAAGGCAGCATTTGCCGCTAAGGTAAAAACATTAAAGAAAAAAGTGGAGGAGATTGTGCGGATGAGGTCTGACATTGTGGAAGGTGCCGGCATTTTCCGTGAGAAATTTGTCCATGGTGCTCGTTTCTCTGGTATGCCGGTCTCCAGAGATGATGATGATGATTGCCAGAGTGAGGAGGAGGAGATGGAGGAAGGTGAAGGAGGTGAGGAGAGCAATGTGAGTGAGGGGGATATGGATACTAATTCTGTGCGTGACACCACTGCTACCCCTGACCCCCACTTACCCTGAGTGAAGACCGTGTGAACCCGGCTCAGGTGGCCTTACCTACCTCCAGTGAGGATGATGATGATAATGATGATGGCAGTGACTGCAGTCAAGGCAGCGGCTTGGCA
Source organism: Hyla sarda (assembly GCF_029499605.1). NCBI lineage: Eukaryota > Metazoa > Chordata > Amphibia > Anura > Hylidae > Hyla > Hyla sarda. Next base: position 185,268,978 of record NC_079197.1, on the reverse strand, counting down.
GATGGGGGTCTCCTGCGGGCGATTGTAATGCAGGAGTCCCCCACCCGTCTGGAAAACTTCTCTTTTGGAGAGGATTTAGGCCCAGAGGAGGAGAGGAAGAATAAAAAAGCGAAGGGCAGGAAGAGGAAGAAAACGCAAGGACAAGTTAAGTTTGTCTTTTCTTCTTTCCAGCAGTCTGAGTCAGCTGAGAAGCCGATTCAGGATGCTGGGTCCCCCAACCTGCCAGACCCCGTTTCTGTAGTGGAGCGGGGCCAGCATGGGGGATACAGTAGTGCACCCAAAATGGCCGCGGGTGCGATAGAAAAAAAAGGGCACCCTCCTGTGAGGGGGGAGGGTGCCCAGGCACCAGAAAATGGTGGCAGATTCCCTTGTTCGGGGGGCGGTACAGGTCCTGGCACTGCAGGGCACTCCCCTGTGAGGGGGGGGAGTGTTCGGGCACCGGACATTGTTGGTTCAGGGGGCGGTCCCCTAGGTGATGCAGTCGGTACCGATCCTGGCACTGTGAAGGAGGAGGTTCCCTGCGCGTCAGCCGCAGTAGGCGGGGCGGGAGTGCGTCCGGAGGGACAGCTCCCGTCAAAATCGGCGGCGTGCGATGGGGCGGGGCCACCTATGATGGGGGCGGAGTCTGTGTCTGTGCCCAAAGACACTGGACAGAAGAGCCGTGCAGCTCCAATCATTAAGCCAGCAACCCTTATACCTGGAGTAATAGACCCAGCCAGCCCGGCCTGTAACACATCAAGGGAGAGTGTACGCAAGAGTGAAAGTGAGAGCAAAAATGTGAATAAAAATGGTAATGTGCAGGATGTGAGTTATGGTAGTGTGCATGGGAGGAGTTGTAGTAGCAGTATGGATGAAGGTAGCGGAGTGCAAGAGAGGGGTGCAAGCGGGGTGCAAGAGAGGGGTGCAAGCGGGGTGCAAGAGATGGGTGCAAGTAGGGTGCAAGAGAGGGGTGTTTGTGAAATGCAGGTGAGGAGTGGTAGTGGTATGCAAAAGAGAGGTGTTATGGCTGAGGCTTACATTAGGAACAAGGGTCCTGGTTTGGGGTCTGGTTCTGGTTCGACTGCCCCCCCGGTAGTGGCTGCTTCTCCCAGAAGCTATGCCAGCGTCACTGCCGGGGGATCAGGGGGATCTCCATCTCCATCTGGCTCTGGGGGTCAATTGCAACAGCGCCTCCTGGAGGCTCTACGTAGGGGAGACAGGTCAATCCATGTAGAGGGGAGGGGTGAGGTTGACCTGTCTTTTTGGATAGAAAGACATGGCTTAGGCGCCTTCCGAGAACAAAACGGGGAGGTGGTCTGGTCCCTCCCAACATCCGGGCAGGAAAGTGGCCGTAGGAATGTGGTCCGTTTGGTGTGGAGGGGCGAAGATGCGTGTCCGCCTCGGGGTAAGGTGGTTGAGCTCCTCCTCCAGATGGAATTCAGGGCAAGTGACATCTTTGCCCTGATCCACCCCTATGGTACTTCCGAGTTTGACATCAGCTTCGTTCGACCGGAGGGTTTGGAACTTTTCTGGTCGAACTATGAGGTGGTGAAAAGCGAGCCCGGCTGGCGGGATTTCGCCGTAAAGGCGATATCCCGTCAGAATCTGGCCAAGAAAGTGACTGTATTGACACGTAACGAGTCACTATCTTGCTATGACATCATGACCTGGCTCAGCAGATATGGTGATGTGACGGACATGCCGAAAAAGAACTATGACGAACATGGGATCTGGTCTGGGGCCTGGACGTTTTCCGTCAAACTTAAGCGTTCGGGGAGCACTGTTGCCCACATCCCATCAGCTGCTTTTCTTGGGAGAGACAGAATCCAAATTTTCTACCAGGGGCAGCCCAAGGTCTGTCACAGGTGTGGCAGCCCCACTCACTTTAGCGCAGCCTGTACCGTGCAGGTCTGTGCTCTGTGTGGTGGGGTAGGTCATCTTGCCGCATCCTGTAGGCAGATCCGGTGTCATCTGTGTGGTGTCTTAGGACACCCTTTCAGCCGTTGTCCTAGCGCCTTTGCCCGTGCGACGGTCACCTTGGCTGGGGAGAGCAATAATGTTGCCTCAGCTGGGGAGGGCACGAGCGCGGGAGAAGGTGCAACAGGGTCAGTGAAGAGGAAAAGTCCCGCCAAGCTGAGGCGGGAGGCTAATCGGAGAAGGAGCAGGGAACTGGAGAGTTCCCATGTGGCAGGGGTAGCTTCTGGCCCTGCTCCAGAGGTTAGTCCTGAAACTGCTGAGGCCCTGGGGGAGAATGTGCTGGATGAGGAAATGGGGAAAATCTGTAAAGAAGAGGGCAGCAAGGCCGATCTTTCCGATTCCTCCCACTATGAAAGTGTGGATGAGGAAGGTGAAGAGAGGCCAAAAAAAAAGGGCAGTAAAGGGAGAAAGAAGAGGTCGGAGCCCTCTAGTCCTCGTCCTATGGACCAGGTCCCAAGCGGAAGCTTACCTGCCCCCCCTCTGATTGATCTGTCTAACCGGTACTCTGTCCTTGATGACATCTCCTCCCCCTCCATGGAGGGGGAGGTCGAGGATGGGGTGCCTGAAGTGGGGGAGCCTCCGGGGGGAACTGGGCCCTGTCCTGATGGGGCAATTTCCTCAGGGGATGGGGCCAAACCGGAGCCAGGTGGAAATGGGGATTCAAAAATGGACCAATCAGAATCCAAAAAACGGTCCAAAGAGAAAGAAGCCTCCTCATCTGGGGATGAGGGGGTGAAGAAAAGACAGAGATAATGGGGGTTAGGGCCATCTAACTCAATCACCCATGATGGCGGCACTCACCCCATTGACGCTGGCATCTATTAACTGTGCCAGCATAAAGTCTAATACGGCTAGATTCGCAGCCTTTGATTTTCTCGGCCGTGTTGATGCCGACATTTTCTTTTTACAGGAGACCAGGTTGTTAGATCTAGCCTCCCTGGTAAAAGCCAGGAGAGAGTGGAGGCGCGGCCCCTCCCACTGGTCTCTTGCGGCTGAGCCGTATAGTGGGGTGGCGGTCCTTTTTACCGCTCCTGTTGAATGCAGACGGGTTATTGAGTTAGAAATGGGGAGGTGCCTGATCTTAGATGTCCTCATGAAGGGGCAAGAGCTTCGGCTTATTAACATCAACGCCCCACAAACAAAGTGGGGACGAAAAGATCTCTTTATGAGGATTAAGCCCTTTCTTTTTACAAGCCGACAGGTGATCTTTGGAGGGGATTTCAATACTGTCACGAGATCCCAAGATAGGAGAGGCTCCAATGATCGGTTGGCTTATGATAGCATAGCCCTCAATAGTATAGTTAGGGAAGCTCGCCTAGAGGATGCCCACATCCGGAGCCCCTCAGGCCACGCGGGTTTCACCTATCATCGAGGTAGCTGCAGGTCTAGAATAGACAGGTTTTATTTAAAGGAGGAAGCCGTCTCTTCCGCAGTGTCCGTGGTTGAGGTGGAGTTCTCCGATCACTGTATGATTTCTTTTTCCTTGAATGTTTCAGAGACCCCCCGGATGGGTAAAGGTTATTGGAAGCTGAATTCGTCCCTCCTGGAGGAAGCGGAGATAAGACAGTCCTTTGAGGATTTTCTTCAGAGTCAGGTACCTTTACTGGACCTATGTAGTAGTAAGTCAGAGTGGTGGGAGATATTCAAGAAGCGGGTTGCGGGGTTCTTCCGCCAGCTCTCGAGCCTCAGGTCCCTGAACAGGTATCGCCTGTATCAGGGTCTGAGGAGGAAACTCGAGCTTCTCGTCTCGACTGGAGGTAGCCGTGAGGATATCTCCAGAGTGAAGTCCTTGCTGATGAGGTGTCAGTACGATAGGCACGCATCTTTGGTTTTTGAGAGGGATTTCGGGAAGTACCGCTCGCCCGACCCTTACAGAAACTGTAAGATGTCAGTGAGTAGTAAAGTGGTCTCAGGACTGATTGATAGTACGGGATCTCTGAATCGGTCCAGATCAGGGATTTTGGAGGTCGTCAGATCCTTCTACTCACACCTCTTGGGAAGGAAGGATCTAGATCGAGACAGGATGTCGGCTTTCCTGGCTGAAACCATTCCTGAGCCAGGGGTAGACCCCTCTCTTGATGTTTTGGCAGAAGAAATCAGGGAAGAGGAAGTGAGACTGGCGATCGAGGGGCTCGCCCCTAAGAAGTCGCCAGGTCCGGATGGCTTAACATCCGAGTGGTACAGGACCTTTAAGGAGTCTTTAGCTCCCCTCTTGACTGAGGTATTCAATGAGTGTCTCTCCTCGGGCACTCTGCCGAAGTCAATGAGGAGGTCAGCCCTGATTCTTCTCTCAAAGGGTAAAGATCCCAGCCGTATTGAGAATTGGAGGCCCATAGCTCTTCTCAATGCGGACAGGAAACTTCTGGCCAAGATACTGTTTAATCGGCTGGTGAAGTTTGCACCCCGGCTCCTTTCGGGGGCTCAGCACTGCTCTGTTCCGGGCCGAAGCACCTTAAGTGCTGTCCTTAGTGTCAGGGAGGCAGTGGAGCGGAGTTGTGTGGGTCTCTGGAAGGGGTACTTGCTGTCCCTGGATCAGGCCAAAGCATTTGATCGGGTGAACCACGAGTACCTCTGGTCCGTCCTCCTGAGATATGGCTTACCGAGTACTTTTGTTAATTGGCTTAAGATCTTGTATGCAGGGGCAGAGAGTTTCCCACTGGTGAACGGTTGGTCTGGCCGCTCTTTTGAGGTGGGGTCCGGAGTCCGTCAGGGTTGTCCCTTGAGCCCGCTTTTATACGTGTTCGCAATCGATCCCTTCATCCGGAGGGTAGATTGTGGGCCGTTGGCGGGAGTCGGGATGAGTCTGGCGGAGCTGGATGTCGCCCAGAGAGTGGTGGCGTACGCTGATGATGTCACCATCTTCGTGTCCTCGAGAGAGGAGGTCGATGTGGTGATGTCGGAAGTGGACCGCTACTCGGAGGCATCCGGGTCTAAGATCAACCAGGATAAGTGTGAAAGTCTCTGGCTGGGAGGGGGAGATCCCACGTTTGATCTCCCGGACACCCTTCCAGGGCCCCAAGAGTCAGCAAAACTTCTGGGCATCACATTCGGCCAGGATGATTATCCCACCAAAAACTGGGATGGTAAGCTCCAGGATGCCACTCAGAAGGTGAACCAGTGGAAGGGTTGGTCTATGACCCTCAGGGAAAGGGTACACCTGATCAAATCGTACCTGCTTCCCTTGTTTATCTATCTGGGCAGTGTATGTATCTTGCCAGAGGCTTACTATACTAGGATCTACAGCCTGTTTTTCCATCTGTTATGGGGGAACAGGATGAACCTAGTCAAGAGGGAGGTTACGTACCACACGAGGAGACTAGGGGGTTTATCTATGGTAAACCCTGTGGTGTTCTTAACGAACACCTTCTTGAAAGCCAACATCTCAAACCTTTGGTCAGAGAGGGCTCCTCCGTGGGTATTCTCCTGCAGGGAGTGGTTTCGGCCTTTCTTCCAGGAATGGGAGACAGGAGGGCAAGTGAAGGACCTCCGTACGCCCCATGGATATCTTCCGGCTTACGCTACCCCGACTCTGAAGGCGATACGTCGGTGGGGTCTGGGAGTGTGGGAGATCAGGACCAAAGTCAAGGCAGTTCCTTGACAAACGGGTTCTGTTGACCCACTTCCAGAAGCCTCTGGCGCTCAGGGACTGCCCAGGTCGGGATCTGAGGGTGGGGTTGTATCTTTTAAACATGAAAAGGATCCCCCAGAAGTTTTGGGACTTGGCCTGGCGCTGCTTTCAGGGGAAGCTATATGTGAGGGACAATTTGAAGTGTAGGAGATCTGATGACCGGGGGTGTCCCCGAGAAGAGTGCGGGGACATGCTGGAAAGCATGGACCATTTCCTGCTTCATTGTCCCTTTAATATAGGGGTCTACAACCGGGTGGGCGCTTCCATCGGCTGGAGTCAACTTGCCGGCCTTACCTATCCGGAATGGGCTTATGGGGTATTCAGGACCCTGGGTGGCCGTGATCGGGGCACTTTATTCTTAGTCAGTTTAGTGGTTAGGTACTACACGTGGAATGCACGGTGTTTAGTGTCTACACAGCGGAAAGTCCTCTCCGAGGTGGAGGTCTGTAGGAACATCACCGGTGACCTTGGGAAGATCAGGTCTTTGGAGTATGGCAGTCTTGGTACCAGTAGGGCTTCTCTCCTATGGAGAGGGTTTTGTTTTGATGTGCCCTAGGTACTAGACCTTTTGGGTAGAGTACCCTGGTTTTGGTTAGGGACAGTGATGTAGGGACAGGGTTAAGGTGATAGTAGGGTCAGTTTATTTTTAGGGATAATGGTAGGGTGAGAGGTAGGGTGCAGTTAGGGAAAGAATGTAAATATTTTGTATGTATCAGGATTGCCATCCTTCTTCCTGGTGGTGGGCTAATGCATGTGCACCATAGCTTTTTGTTTTGTTTTCAGACGCTAAAGTTATGTAGGGCTTACAGGCACCGAACTTGGGCCTAAAGTGGTTTGTATTGTTTGTTTTTGTATATTATAAAGCTGGTTATGGTAAAGTTGGTAGGGAGGAGTTCTAGGTTGGGAGGGTGTTTTTGTGAGTGGTGGTGGTTGTTTGTTTTGGTGGACCTGGCATGGGTCAGTTATGGACTGGACATTGAGGACTATGGACTCTATGGACTCTGACCCATGTACAGGAGGGTGGGTGGTGCGGGTGAAGGGACAGTTTAGAGTAGGTTGTTTTCTGTATATTTATAGGTGTATATAGGTTATATGTATATAGTATGTATATAGTATATATAGTAAATATTATAATTTTGTTTGTTTTATATTTTGGTTTGTGTATTATATAGTGTTTATAGTAGTGATAGATGGCAGTCGAACCATTTTTTTTTTTTTTTTGTATCTGTTGTGGACTTTTTTGGGTTGTTTTACGTTTGCAATATATATAATATTTATAAAAAAAATTAATTTTTTTTTTTTTTTTTTTTTTTTGTTAAAGCTAAATATGCAATTTTATTTTTGGTTTTTGCACATTAGGTATTCATGCATGTGAGTGTGTTTGGTTATGTTTGGTGTAGTATTAGTATTTTTAGGAAAAGCTGGGCTGGCCGTTTAGGCAGGATTTTTGTTCTTGAAAAGTATGGGTTTATGTTATTTCATTTTGTTGTTTTCCATTATGGCAAAGTTGTGCTGGTTCTGTGTTTGTTATGATTTATATTTTTCTAATAAAAGATTTACAGAATATAACTCAGGATCAGTACAGGATAAGTAATGTAATGTATGTATACAGTGACCTCACCAGCAGAATAGTGAGTACAGCTCTGGAGTATAATACTGGATATAACTCAGGATCAGTACAGGATAAGTAATGTAATGTATGTACACAGTGATCTCACCAGCAGAATAGTGAGTACAGCTCTGGAGTATAATACAGGATATAACTCAGGATCAGTACAGGATAAGTAATGTAATGTATGTACACAGTGACCTCACCAGCAGAATAGTGAGTGCAGCTCTGGAATATAACGTGTCATGTAAAGTGGTTTCAAAATTTGCTTATTAACAAATAAGCACATTTTGTGAAATGCTTAAAATTAAATACTTTTAATGGTTCTCTTTTTATTTTGGCTCCTCCTGTTGTTTAACCCATATATTTGGTTTCTGTATGATGTGGCTTTGACTCAGCAGAATGTTTCACTTTAGTTAATGTATCTTTAGCTTTATGTGTAAGTTCATGTCTTGGCTGCTTTACCTGAACCATCAGCTTTTAAAATATATAATACTGCAATAAAATGTTCTAACCGCGCCATTTTGCATGAGAGATCCAGATTTATTGGTCTTGGTTACTTTTATTACACACATTTCCTATTTGATGATTAGAAAGATATTCTATATAGAATTGTTTCCATTATAAAATGTTATTTGTGTAACTAAAAACTGGATTGTGTTGTAATCATTCGTGTATTTTCTGTGGCAGTATTGTAAAGACTTTTCTTTGTCTTGAACAACTGGCAATAAATAAATAAATAAATAAAATAAACTACAGCAAGCACACCTAAGATACTGCTCCTATATACAAGAATATAACTACTATAATACTGCTCCTATATACAAGAATATAACTACTATAATACTGCCTCCTATATACAAGAATATAACTACTATAATACTGCCTCCTATATACAAGAATATAACTACTATAACACTGCTCCTATATACAAGAATATAACTACTATAATACTGCCTCCTATATACAAGAATATAACTACTATAATACTGCTCCTATATACAAGAATATAACTACTATAATACTGCTCCTATATACAAGAATATAACTACTATAATACTGCTCCTATATACAACTACTATAATACTGCTTCTATATACAAGAATATAACTACTATAATACTGCCCCTATATTCAAGAATATAACTACTATAATACTGCTCCTATATACAAGAATATAACTACTATAATACTGCCCCTATATACGAGAATATAACTACTATAATACTGCTCCTATATACAAGAATATAACTACTATAATACTGCCTCCTATATACAAGAATATAACTACTATAATACTACTCCTATATACAAGAATATAACTACTATAATACTGCTCCTATATACAAGACTATAACTACTATAATACTGCTCTTATATACAAGAATATAACTACTATAATACTGCTCCTATATACAAGAATATAACTACTATAATATTGCCCCTATATACAAGAATATAACTACTATAATACTGCTCCCATATACAAGAATATAACTTCTATAATACTGCTCCTATATGCAAGAATATAACTACTATAATACTGCTCCAATATACAAGAATATAACTACTATAATACTGCTCCTATATACAAGAATATAACTACTATAATACTGCTCCTATATACAAGAATATAACTACTATAATACTGCCCCTATATACAAGAATATAACTACTATAATACTGCTCCTATATACAAGAATATAACTACTATAATACTGCCTCCTATATACAAGAATATAACTACTATAATACTGCTCCTATATACAAGAATATAACTACTATAATACTGCCTCCTATATACAAGAATATAACTACTATAATACTGCTCCTATATACAAGAATATAACTACTATAATACTGCCTCCTATATACAAGACTATAACTACTATAATACTGCTCCTATATACAAGAATATAACTACTATAATACTGTCCCTATATACAAGAATGTAAGTACTATAATACTGCTCCTATATACAAGAATATAACTACTATAATACTGCCTCCTATATACAAGAATATAACTACTATAATACTGCCTCCTATATACAAGAATATAACTACTATAATACTGCTCCTATATACAAGAATATAACTACTATAATACTGCCCCTATATACAAGAATATAACTACCATAATACTGCCCCTATATACAAGAATATAACTACTATAATACTGCTCCTATATACAAGAATATAACTACTATAATATTGCCTCCTATATACAAGAATATAACTACTATAATACTGCCTCCTATATACAAGAATATAACTACTATAATACTGCTCCTATATACAAGAATATAACTACTATAATACTGCTCCTATATACAAGACTATAACTACTATAATACTGCTCTTATATACAAGAATATAACTACTATAATACTGCTCCTATATACAAGAATATAACTACTATAATATTGCCCCTATATACAAGAATATAACTACTATAATACTGCTCCCATATACAAGAATATAACTACTATAATACTGCTCCTATATACAAGAATATAACTACTATAATACTGCCTCCTATATACAAGAATATAACTACTATAATACTGCCTCCTATATACAAGAATATAACTACTATAATACTGCTCCTATATACAAGAATATAACTACTATAATACTGCCCCTATATACAAGAATATAACTACTATAATACTGCTCCTATATACAAGAATATAACTACTATAATACTGCTCCTATATACAAGAATATAACTACTATAATACTGCTCCTATATACAAGAATATAACTACTATAATACTGCCTCCTAGCTGTGAGGTTGTGTGTCTGTGGTTCTCCTGATGTCTGGAGCAAGCCCAGGGCGGGGCCACCCTGGGCGGGGAAGCTCCCCAAGCAAGGCCCAGGCTTCTCGGCCTACACTGGATGAAAACTCCAATGCTCTTTCTGATATGGAGGTAAATCCTAAAGTGGATTTTCCACAAAGAAGTCCTCAGCATGGAAGCACTGCCAGTGCAAAGAAAGAAAGTACAGACATGGATGTGAGTAAAGTAAAGAAAGAAGCAGCAAGTGTATGTGAGTGTGATATTATACAGTCGGCCGGCCAAGGCTCTCAGCTTGGTGAACAACCAAGAGACTCCAAGAAAGAAACCTCTGTAAGAGACCCAGAGTCTGCTATTCCAGGCCATGATGGTGCACAGGAGCTGGGGCAGAGTGGATCATATGGAGGTGCACAGGAGCTGGGGCAGAGTGGATCACATGTTGGTGCACAGGAGCTGGGGCAGAGTGGATCATATGGAGGTGCACAGGAGCTGGGGCAGAGTGGATCACAGGCAGCAGGTGTGCAGCTCCACTCTCCAGCTCAGAGACACAGGAGGACATCTCTGGAGAGACAGACCTTACAGGAGAACCTGCAGAAACAAGATGTGGTCTCCAGCATGACCCACTCAGGCCGCACCAGATCCCAGGCCAGAGACCTTGATACATCTGCTCATGGGTCTCATACATTCAAGGAGCCTCAGAGACTGCCCAAACCCCAACAGCAGGGCAAAGAGACCGCCCGGGCACCAGAGCTACAGCTGGCGGAGGAGATCCCTGCTCTGGTGAGGAGGATGGAGGAGCTCAAGCACCTGAAGGGTATGCTGCAGATGCAGATTGACTCAGTGTATATGCTAAAGGCTGCAAATCCCCAGTATAAGACTCTACATGATAAGAGACTGTACACACTCAGCATTGAGCTCGCAGATATTGTAAAGGAGATGGACTGTATACTGGTAAAGATGGGGCCACTGGCAGAGACATATAAGAACCAGGAACGATTCTCCAACTACAGGCTGAACTTTGAAGCAGACTCCAAACCTGATATAGAACCGGACATCACCCCGGAGGAGCCCCAGCAAGGGACAAGACCCCTCATACAGCCGGCACGGTTCTCTTTCCAGGATGGGGACATATGCAAGTATGGCGAGGAACAACAGCCACAGGAACCTGCAGCTGGGCCTGAGCAGGAGCAGAGACCAACAGAGGCACCACAAGTCCCAGAAGTCCCAGCAGGACATTGGACTTTTACCAGTGTATGAAGGTGATGGGGTGATGGAGCAGAGCACTAATGTTGGGGCACGGACTGGGGGTGCGGACTGTGATAATGTTGGGGCACGGAATGGGGGTGAGGACTGTGATAATGTTGGGGCACGGAATGGGGGTGAGGACTGTGATAATGTTGGGGCACGGACTGGGGGTGCGGACTGTGATGTTCCTGAGGGGTCGGTGGCTGGAGGGGGTGCACAATCTGTGTGGGGTGTTGTGTCTGATGATGATATAGAGGTGGATGGGACAGGTGTTATTGTACAAAATACTGTGCAGGATTTCCCCCCTTTACCCACAAGCACAGCAAATGTGGCAGGGCCCCCTAGAGTAGACCCCAACCCTGTAAGACAGGACGCAGGTACCCGCCAGGTTCCTCCTAGAAATGCCTGGAGCCGTGGTGCTCCATCCTTCACCTCCAGCGCCAATTACACTGGCCAGGCATTTAAAAGGAGGAACGTGGTGCGATTCCGGCACAGAGGTGCCAAGGAGGACCTTCCGGATAGGAGGTTTGTGGTGAGGGAGCTCCTGTGCCACCAGATGGGGTTTGTGCCAGCGGACATCTTGGCAGTAATAAACCTACCAGATAGACAGGGCTATGATGTCAGCTTTAAGCTCATGTCTAATCTGGATAGGTTCTGGTCCAACTTCCCCAGATTCAGAGACAAGGATGGATGGAGTAATTTCAGTTTTATTCCCATATCCAAGCCAGATACCGTCATCATAAACATCATCTTCTGGAATGAATCTGTTCCTCCCCAGGACATTGTGGTGTGGCTCCGCAGACATTGTGACCTGGTGTCTGATCTCACCAAGAACAGAGATGATGACGGTATCTGGACTGGAGGGTGGAAGGTCTTGGTGAAGCTGCGCCAACATGGGAACATCACCCAACATCTGCCCAACTCCTTCTTCATTGGGAGGGAAAAGGGCGTTTGTTTCTACCCTGGTCAGCCTAGAAAGTGCTTCAAATGTGGTAAACCTGGCCATCTGGCAAATACATGTACAGTGGTAAAATGTAATCTATGTGGGGAAACTGGTCACCTAAGTGCTGACTGCCAGAACATCAGGTGCAATCTCTGTGGTGAGATCGGTCACCCTCACCGGGACTGTCCCAATGCCTGGCACAACATCTGCCGGGAGCTTCCTGATGAGGACCTTGTGGCGGGGGCAGAGGCTGTAGAGGAGGAGACTTTGATATCTGGGTCTATATTAACAAGACAGGAGGTCCAGCCAGACTTGGGTAACACCGCACCAACACCTCAGCAGTTAGAAAACACACAAGGTGGAATGGAGGTTGTCCCACAGGACCAGCAGCAACCGGGGGTATCCTCTTCTGTATCCCCATCTGCATCTGAGGAAAGTAAGACCCAGAAAATTAAAAGAAGGAAAAAAGACACCTCATCCCTCGGGCCAGAGAGAGAGTATACCACCAGTCAGAAAAAGGTCAACAATGGGGCAGGAGTAATGGTCGTGTCCAACAGATACGAGGTTCTGTCAGAGTCTGACGGTGATTTAGACACAGAGTTAAAAAGAATAGAGGACGAATGTGATGATGACACAAGGGACCAACCCCCAATAAAAAGAAAACCCCAGACTGTAAAAGCTAATGCAGAGTCAGACATGGAGACAGGTGGTGGACAGCGGGACTCAGATTCTGACTTGTGATGATGGGCGTCAGGTCTCTGCTCTTCTTGTACTATCTTATCATGGCTGGGTTTATTTTAAAACTTGCTTCAAGTAATGTGAACAGTATTAAAGTGAAGAGGACACGGCACATAGTTTATGACCATCTTAGATATCTGGACAGAGATGTCATCTTCTTACAGGAGACGCGCCTGACTACACTGGGGCACCTACGTGAGGCTGAGAGGGAATGGACGTCTGGTCCCTCTTTCTGGTCACTGGCTGTGGAGCCTTATGCCGGAGTGGCCATATTGTTTACCACCAGGGATGTGACAATACATAGGATGACAGAGGTCATCATGGGAAGGTGTCTGATCCTTGAGGTCACTATACGTGGTAGAAGGCTCCGGCTCATAAATATCTTTGGCCCGCAGACAGTGACAGAAAGGGTCCAGTTGTTTAATGATGTCAAGCCATATCTGTTTACAGCTGTCCCTGTTATAATGGCCGGGGATTTCAATGTCACTAGGACTTCAGGTGACAGGTCCTCAGGTAGAGCGGTGGCCAGGGACTCAAAAGTCCTTAATAACATGATCTTGCAGTCCGGGTTAAGTGATGTCTTTACACGGGGCGGTAGAAAGCCAAAATTTACATACACATGTTCTGACAGGAGCAGTAGGATTGACATGGCGTTTGTGAGTCCTGCAGAAATGGTTAGTGAGATGTGTGAGAAAGTTGTCCCATATTCAGATCATATGGCCTTGGTTTTCTGTTTAGGAGCCACTAAGCGCCCAGATATTGGTAGGGGGCTATGGAAGCTCAACTCTAGTATGTTGGAGGATGACTATGTTCAGACATGTCAGCTAGAGCGGGTGGACTTCTATGATGATATGGCCGCCTGGTGGGAGGATGTCAAGGATGAGATCAGAACCCTCTTAAAGAGACTGTCCTTTAAAAAGGGGAGGAGTAAGTATGGCCAGTATCTCAAGCTGCGCAAAGAATTGGAGTCACTATATTCGGCGGGTGGGGACCAACAAAGGATAGACCAGCTGAAATCTGAGATAAGGCAGTATCAGTACAGCAGGTATACCTCCCTGGTTCTTGAAGGGGATTATGGGTCCTTAGGGTCTCCTGATCCCTTTGAGAATTGCCGGGAGCGGGTGGCAAATAAATCTGTCACCGGTCTCACTGACTCCCAGGGTGTTTTGCAGGAATCTCGGGGAGGGTATCCTGGGGGTGGTGAGATCGTACTATGCTGACTTGTTTCAGAGGAAGGTTTTGGATAGAGACAAGATGACCCAATTCTTGGAGACAACTCCGCTCCCTGATACTAATGATTTGGACTTTTCTCCTTTGACAGCAGAATTGACGGTGGCGGAGGTCAAAGAGGCCATTGATAAGTTACATCTGAAGAAGGCACCAGGTCCAGATGGGATAACAGCAGAATTCTATAAGACATTCAGAGACCTCTTGGCTCCAATTCTCGTGGATGTTTACACAAATTGTCTAGAAAGTCACCTGATGCCTCCATCCATGAGAGTGTCCTCGCTGATTCTGCTGTCTAAAGGTAAAGAGCCGAGTGACATCAAGAACTGGAGGCCAATTGCCCTCTTGAATGTCGACAGGAAGATTCTGGCAAAAATCCTGTTTTCTAGGATAGTTTGTGTGTCCCCGGCACTGTTGGCAGGCTGTCAGAATGGCACTGTAAAAGGACGGAACATCTCTGGGGCAGTGATCTCCATAAGGGAGATGTTCGAGAGATGTAAAGCCCTGAGGTGTGGGAGATATGTTGTCAGTCTTGACCAGGCTAAAGCCTTTGACAGAGTAGATCACGAGTATCTATGGGCCACTTTGTCAAAGTACGGTATTCCGGGACAATTCATCGATTGGCTGAAGACTTTGTATTGTGAGGCCGAGAGCTTTCCTCTGATCAATGGTTGGCAGGGTGACACCTTCAGGGTTGAGGCGGGGGTGAGACAAGGTTGCCCACTGAGTCCGCTGCTGTATGTATTTGCCTTAGACCCGTTTCTGAGGTCACTGCAGGAGTGTGGTTTTCAGGGGGTGCCGGTCCCCCACTGCTTGCCCCTGAGTGTTGTTGCCTATGCGGATGATGTGACTGTAGTGATATCTGAGCCTCGGGAGGTGGAGATGTTGTCTATGGCCATCAGAAGTTACTCGGAGGCCTCAGGGTCTCTGGTCAACTTTGAGAAGAGTCAAGCTCTCTGGATATCTGATTCTGATCCAGACTTTGATCTGCCCCAATTTGTGAGAGCCTCCTCCTATATTAAAATCCTAGGGGTCAAATTCGGGAGGGACGATCACGCCAAACTAAATTGGGAAGAGAAGTTGGAAGCCGGAAATGCAAAGGTTCAGCGATGGAAGAACTGGAGGCTGACCTATAGAGAAAGGGTTAAAATGTTGAAGACTTACCTGGTCCCCGTCTTCTTGTATGTCTCTGTCGTTTTTCCTTTGCCAGAATGTTTCTCCGCTCGGCTCTTTAGCCTGTTCTTCCAGATGTTTTGGGGGAACAGGTTGAACCCAATAAAAAGAGGGATCACCTACCTACAGAGGAGAGAGGGTGGGTTGGATATGCTGAATCCAAGGGTGTTCTTTGACTCCATGTTTCTAAAAGTAAATTTTGGTTGCATGGACTCAAACAACAGCTCCCTGTGGGCGAATAGTATCAGGGACTGGATATTGCCTTTTGCAGAGTCTTGGGTGCGAGGCGGCAGTCTCAAGAGGGGGAGATGGACACGTGACTACCTCCCCCCGTACCTGGAATACGGGCTCAGATGTCTGAAGAGATGGCGCATTGAGAAGTCCTATATAGAGAGTAAGACCCGTAAGGACCTGTATGTCATGGTGTGTAGGACGTTCTTCTATTTACAGCCAGCTCTGAAGGACTGTACATCCGCCATCTTACAGGACAGTCTGAGACTCCTGAATAGTGTTAGGCTCCCGAAAAAATTTCATGACATCGCCTGGCTGTCCTTACACGGTAAACTATTTGTCAGGGGGAATTTAAGATATCTGAGTCTGTCAGATCGCAAGTGTCCCTTGGGGTGTCAGGAGGAGGAGACCATGACACATTTTATATTGGAGTGTAGGGGAGGGTGACACATATGGCAGGCGATATCCAGGAAGCTTAAGATCCTGAGACTACAGACCCTAAAATACCCCGAAATTATATATGGTGTAACATCTAGTGTGAGGGACATTGACCGGGAGACGTTATATCTGATCATCACCGTCATAAAATACTATCACTGGCACACCAGAACCCGCGTGTCCATGTACAGTGAACCCTTCCATGATAGGAGAGCAGTGGACCTGATCATGTCAGAACTGAGGTGGATCAAATGTTTGGAGGTCAGGAAGGATGGAAAAAATCGTTCATTATGGAGGAACGTACATATAGAATAATATTCACCTTCATGATGTTTTTGTGTTTTTATTTATTTATTTTCTCTTTAATGCAAGTGTATGATATATAATACGTGATTATTGTTTTCGTTTAGTTTTTGTGGTCGAATGCACTGTAATATTTCTGTTTGTTTTTTACTAATAAAAATTGCCTCCTATATACAAGAATATAACTACTATAATACTGCTCCTATATACAAGAATATAACTACTATAATACTGCCTCCTATATACAAGAATATAACTACTATAATACTGCTCCTATATACAAGAATATAACTACTATAATACTGCCTCCTATATACAAGAATATAACTACTATAATACTGCTCCTATATACAAGAATATAACTACTATAATACTGCCCCTATATACAAGAATATAACTACTATAATACTGCTCCTATATACAAGAATATAACTACTATAATACTGCCTCCTATATACAAGAATATAACTACCATAATACTGCCTCCTATATACAAGAATATAACTACTATAATACTGCTCCTATATACAAGAATATAACTACTATAATACTGCCCCTATATACAAGAATATAACTACTATAATACTGCTCCTATATACAAGAATATAACTACTATAATACTGCTCCTATATACAAGAATATAACTACTATAATACTGCTCCTACATACAACAATATAACTACTATAATACTGCTCCTATATACAAGAATATAACTGCTATAATACTGCTCCTATATACAAGAATATAACTACTATAATACTGCTCCTATATACAAGAATATAACTACATATAACTACTATAATACTGCTCCTATATACAAGAATATAACTGCTATAATACTGTCTCCTATATACAAGAATATAACTACTATAATACTGTCTCCTATATACAAGAATATAACTACTATAATACTGCTCCTATATACAAGAATATAACTACTATAATACTGCTCCTATATACAAGAATATAATTACTATAATACTGCTCCTGTATACAAAAATATAACTACTATAATACTGCTCCTATATACAAGAATATAACTACTATAATACCACCTCCTATATACAAGAATATAACTGCTATAATACTTCCTCCTATATACAAGAATATAACTATTATAATACTGCTCTTACATACAAGAATATAACTACTATAATACCACCTCCAATATACAAGAATATAACTACTATAATACTGCTCCTATATACAAGAATATAACTACTATAATACTGCTCCTATATACAAGAATATAACTGCTATAATACTGCTCCTATATACAAGAATATAACTACTATAATACTGCTCCTATATACAAGAATATAACTACTATAATACTTCCTCCTATATACAAGAATATAACTACTATAATACTTCCTCCTATATACAAGAATATAACTACTATAATACTGCTCCTATATACAAGAATATAACTACTATAATACTTCCTCCTATATACAAGAATATAACTACTATAATACTGCTCCTATATACAAGAATATAACTACTATAATACTTCCTCCTATATACAAGAATATAACTACTATAATACTGCTCCTATATACAAGAATATAACTGCTATAATACTGATCCTATATACAAGAATATAACTACTAAAATACTTCCTCCTATATACAAGAATATAACTACTATAATACTGCTCCTATATACAAGAATATAACTACTATAATACTTCCTCCTATATACAAGAATATAACTACTATAATACTGCTCCTATACACAAGAATATAACTGCTATAATACTGATCCTATATACAAGAATATAACTACTAAAATACTTCCTCCTATATACAAGAATATAACTACTATAATACTGCTCCTATATACAAGAATATAACTACTATAATACTTCCTCCTATATACAAGAATATAACTCCTATAATGTCCTTTTGCATAATAATATAAAGCTTTGTAGTTGGCAAATGTGTATAGAAGTAGTGACATTTATGGTGTGATGTTCCAGTTGTTCCCTTGTAGGGATTACAAGTGATAGTGCAGGGTTATTTTTTTCTGTAGGATTTTTGGACTGAGAAACCAATAGATCAGTTGGGCGAGTGTTCCCTACATGAAAAGTAGATAATTTTAGAATTCTTATGATACTTTTTGTTCCATGAACTTGCGTGAGGTTTGTGGTGATGAGTATTGACATAGGGCTAAGGTTACGTCCAACATAAGATGTTTTCTGCGACACTTGTCTACTGTAATGTGCTGAGAAACGTGAGAAAGTAGAAGAGTATATCATGGTGGAGGGTCAGTGGTCAGTAAGTAGAGGAGTATATCATGGTGGAGGGTCAGTGGTCAGTAAGTAGAGAAGTATATCATGGTGGAGGGTCAGTGGTCAATATGTAGAGGAGTATATCATGGTGGAGAGTCAGTGGTCAGTAAGTAGAGGAGTATATCATGGTGGAGAGTCAGTGGTCAGTATGTAGAGGAGTATATCATGGTGGAGGGTCAGTGGTCAGTATGTAGAGGAGTATATCATGGTGGAGAGTCAGTGGTCAGTATGTAGAGGAGTATATCATGGTGGAGGGTCAGTGGTCAGTATGTAGAGGAGTATATCATGGTGGAGGGTCAATGGTCAGTATGTAGAGGAGTATATCATGGTGGAGGGTCAGTGGTCAGTATGTAGAGGAGTATATCATGGTGGAGGGTCAGTGGTAAGTATGTAGAGGAGTATATCATGGTGGAGGGTCAGTGGTCAGTAAGTAGAGGAGTATATCATGGTGGAGGGTCAGTGGTCAGTATGTAGAGGAGTATATCATGGTGGAGGGTCAGTGGTCAGTATGTAGAGGAGTATATCATGGTGGAGGGTCAGTATGTAGAGGAGTATATCATGGTGGAGGGTCAGTGGTCAGTATGTAGAGGAGTATATCATGGTGGAGGGTCAGTGGTCAGTATATAGAGGAGTATATTATGGTGTAGGGTCAGTGGTCAGTATGTAGAGGAGTATATCATGGTGGAGAGTCAGTGGTCAGTATGTAGAGGAGTATATCATGGTGGAGGGTCAGTGGTCAGTATGTAGAGGAGTATATCATGGTGGAGGGTCAGTGGTCAGTATGTAGAGGAGTATATCATGGTGGAGGGTCAGTGGTCAGTATGTAGAGGAGTATATCATGGTGGAGGGTCAGTGGTAAGTATGTAGAGGAGTATATCATGGTGGAGGGTCAGAGGTCAATATATAGAGGAGTATATCATGGTGGAGGGTCAGTGGTATGTATGTAGAGGAGTATATCATGGTGGAGGGTCAGTGGTAAGTATGTAGAGGAGTATATCATGGTGGAGGGTCAGAGGTCAATATATAGAGGAGTATATCATGGTGGAGGGTCAGTGGTATGTAGAGGAGTATATCATGGTGGAGGGTCAGTGGTAAGTATATAGAGGAGTATATCATGGTGGAGGGTTAGTGGTCAGTATGTAGAGGAGTATATCATGGTGGAGGGTCAGTGGTCAGTATGTAGAGGAGTATATCATGGTGGAGGGTCAGTGGTCAGTATGTAGAGGAGTATATCATGGTGGAGGGTCAGTGGTCAGTATGTAGAGGAGTATATCATGGTGGGGGGTCAGTATGTAGAGGAGTATATCATGGTGGAGAGTCAGTGGTCAGTATGTAGAGGAGTATATCATGGTGGAGGGTCAGTGGTCAGTATGTAGAGGAGTATATCATGGTGGAGGGTCAGTGGTAAGTATGTAGAGGAGTATATCATGGTGGAGGGTCAGTGGTCAGTATGTAGAGGAGTATATCATGGTGGAGGGTCAGTGGTAAGTATGTAGAGGAGTATATCATGGTGGAGGGTCAGAGGTCAATATATAGAGGAGTATATCATGGTGGAGGGTCAGTGGTATGTAGAGGAGTATATCATGGTGGAGGGTCAGTGGTAAGTATATAGAGGAGTATATCATGGTGGAGGGTTAGTGGTCAGTATGTAGAGGAGTATATCATGGTGGAGGGTCAGTGGTCAGTATGTAGAGGAGTATATCATGGTGGAGGGTCAGTGGTCAGTATGTAGAGGAGTATATCATGGTGGAGGGTCAGTGGTCAGTATGTAGAGGAGTATATCATGGTGGGGGGTCAGTATGTAGAGGAGTATATCATGGTGGAGAGTCAGTGGTCAGTATGTAGAGGAGTATATCATGGTGGAGGGTCAGTGGTCAGTATGTAGAGGAGTATATCATGGTGGAGGGTCAGTGGTAAGTATGTAGAGGAGTATATCATGGTGGAGGGTCAGTGGTCAGTATGTAGAGGAGTATATCATGGTGGAGGGTCAGTGGTCAGTATACAGAGGAGTATATCATGGTGGAGAGTCAGTGGTCAGTATGTAGAGGAGTATATCATGGTGGAGGGTCAGTGGTAAGTATGTAGAGGAGTATATCATGGTGGAGGGTCAGAGGTCAGTATATAGAGGAGTATATCATGGTGGAGGGTCAGTGGTCAGTATGTAGAGGAGTATATCATGGTGGAGGGTCAGTGGTAAATATGTAGAGAAGTATATCATGGTGGAGGGTCAGAGGTCAATATATAGAGGAGTATATCATGGTGGAGGGTCAGTGGTCAGTATGTAGAGGAGTATATCATGGTGGAGGGTCAGTGGTCAGTATGTAGAGGAGTATATCATGGTGGAGGGTCAGTGGTCAGTATGTAGAGGAGTATATCATGGTGGAGGGTCAGTGGTCAGTATGTAGAGGAGTATAAGATGGTGGAGGGTCAGTGGTAAGTATGTAGAGGAGTACATCATAGTGGAGGGTCAGTGGTCAGTATGTAGAGGAGTATATCATGGTGGAGGGTCAGTGGTCAGTATACAGAGTAGTATATCATGGTGGAGGGTCAGTGGTCAGTATGTAGAGGAGTATATCATGGTGGAAGGTCAGTGGTCAGTATGTAGAGGAGTATATCATGGTGGAGGGTCAGTGGTCAGTATGTAGAGGAGTATATCATGGTGGAGGGTCAGTGGTAAGTATGTAGAGGAGTATATCATGGTGGAGAGTCAGTGGTCAGTATGTAGAGGAGTATATCATGGTGGAGAGTCAGTGGTCAGTATGTAGAGGAGTATATCATGGTGGAGAGTCAGTGGTCAGTATGTAGAGGAGTATATCATGGTGGAGGGTCAGTGGTCAGTATGTAGAGGAGTATATCATGGTGGAGGGTCAGTGGTCAGTATGTAGAGGAGTATATCATGGTGGAGGGTCAGTGGTCAGTATGTAGAGGAGTATATTATTGTGGAGGGTCAGTGGTAAGTATGTAGAGGAGTATATCATAGTGGAGTGTCAGAGGTCAGTATGTAGAGGAGTATATCATGGTGGAGGGTCAGTATGTAGAGGAGTATATCATGGTGGAGGGTCAGTGGTCAGTACGTAGAGGAGTATATCATGGTGGAGGGTCAGAGGTCAGCATATAGAGGAGTATATCATGGTGGAGAGTCAGTGGTCAGTATGTAGAGGAGTATATCATGGTGGAGGGTCAGTGGTAAGTATGTAGAGGAGTATATCATGGTGGAGGGTCAGTGGTCAGTATGTAGAGGAGTATATCATGGTGGAGGGTCAGTGGTCAGTATGTAGAGGAGTATATCATGGTGGAGGGTCAGAGGTCAGTATGTAGAGGAGTATATCATGGTGGAGGGTCAGTGGTCAGTATGTAGAGGAGTATATCATGGTGGAGGGTCAGAGGTCAGTATGTAGAGGAGTATATCATGGTGGAGAGTCAGTAGTCAGTATGCAGAGGAGTATATCCTGGGTAGAGGGTCATTGGTGAGTAAGTAGAGGCGTACAGTCATGGCCATAAATGTTGGCTCCCCTGAAATGTTTCTATAAAATGAAGTATTCCTCACAGGAAAGGATTGCAGTAACACAGGTTTTGCTATACACATGTTTATTCCCTTTGTGTATATATATATATATATATATATATAGATCTCCTCTCCTCTGTATATATATATATATATATATATATATTGCAGTAACACAGGTTTTGATATACACATGTTTATTCCCTTTGTGTGTATTGGAACTAAACCAAAAAAGGGAGGAAAAAAGCAAATTGGACATAATGTCTGTCACGATGCCGGCTGGCAGGAGGTGGATCCTCTGTGCCAGAGAGGGATAGCGAGGACCGTGCTAGTGGACCGGTTCTAAGACACTACTGGTTTTCACCAGAGCCCGCCGCAAAGCGGGATGG
Organism: Hyla sarda; assembly: GCF_029499605.1. NCBI lineage: Eukaryota > Metazoa > Chordata > Amphibia > Anura > Hylidae > Hyla > Hyla sarda. The sequence goes on along the minus strand of NC_079197.1, from coordinate 185,246,503 downwards.
TCTTGCTGCGGCGGTAGTGACCAGGTCGTATCCACTAGCAACGGCTCACCTCTCTGGCTGCTGAAGATAGGCGAGGTACAAGGGAGTAGGCAAAAGCAAGGTCGGACGTAGCAGAAGGTCGGGGGCAGGCGGCAAGGTTCGTAGTCAGGGGAGATAGCAGAAGTTCTGGTACACAGGCTTTAAACACACAAAACGCTTTCACTAGGCACAAGGGCAACAAGATCCGGCAAGGAAGTGCATGGGAGGAGGATAGATATAGTCAGGGACCAGGTGGAAGCCAATTAAGCTAATTGGGCCAGGCACCAATCATTGGTGCACTGGCCCTTTAAGTCTCAGGGAGCTGGCGCGCGCGCGCCCTAGAGAGCGGAGCCGCGCGCGCCAGCACATGACAGCAGGGGACGGGAACGGGTAAGTGACCTGGGATGCGATTCGCGAGCGGGCGCGTCCCGCTGTGCGAATTGCATCCCCAACGGCCATGACAGAGCAGCGCTCCCGGTCAGCGGGACTGACCGGGGAGCTGCAGGGAGAAAGACGCCGTGAGCGCTCCGGGGAGGAGCGGGGACCCGGAGCGCTAGGCGTAACAATGTCACCAAACTCCAAAAATGGTCTGGACAAAATTATAGGCACCCTTTTAAAATTGTGGAGAAATAAGATTGTTTCCAGCATGTGATGCTCCTTTAAACTCACCTGGGGCAAGTAACAGGTGTGGGCAATATAAAAATCACACCTGAAAGCAGATAAAAAGGAGAGAAGTTCACTTAGTCTTTGCATTGTGTGTCTGTGTGTGCCACACTAAGCATGGACAACAGAAAGAAGAGAAGAGAACTGTCTGAGGACTTGAGAACCAAAATTGTGGAAAAATATCAACAATCTCAAGGTTACAAGTCCATCTCCAGAGATCTAGATTTGTCTTTGTCCACAGTGCGCAACATTATCAAGAAGTTTGCAACCCATGGCAGTGTAGCTAATCTTCCTGGGTGTGGACGGAAGAGAAAAACTGATGAAAGGTGTCAACGCAGTATAGTTCAGTTGGTGGATAAGCAGCCCCAAACAAGTTCCAAAGATATTCAAGCTGTCCTGCAGGATCAGGGAGCATCAGTGTCAGCGCAAACTATCCGTCCACATTTATATCAAACGCTATGGAGGAAACCCAGGAGGACCCCACTCATGACACAGACACATAAAAAAGCAAGACTACATTTTGCCAAAATGTACTTGAGTAACCAAAATCCTTCTGGGAAGACGTTTTGTGGACAGATGAGACCAAGCACATCATAGTAACATAGTAACATAGTTCATAAGGTTGAAAAAAGACTAGAGTCCATCAAGTTCAACCTATAACCCTAATGAGTCCCTACTGAGTTGATCCAGAGGAGGCAAAAACCCTCATACTAGAGGTAAAAATTCCTTCCCGACTCCAAATATGACATCAGAATAAATCCCTGGATTAATGTTCTGTCCCTATAAATCTATTATACATAACCTGTAATGTTATTATTCTCCAAAAATGCTTCCAGACCCCTTTTATATTCTTTTACAGAGTTCACCATGACACCTCCTCCGGGAGAGAATTTCAGTCTCACTGATCTTACAGTAAAGAACCCCAGTCTGTGCTGGTGTAGAAACCTTCTTTCCTCTGGATGTAGAGGATGCCCCCTTGTTATAGATACAGTCCTGGGTATAAATAGATCATGGAGAGATCTCTGTACTGTCCTGATATATTTATACATAGTTATTAGGTCGCCCCTAAGCCTTCTTTTTACTAAACTAAATAACCCTAATTCTGATCATCTTTCTGGGTACTGTAGTCCTCCCATTCCCCGTTTTACTCTGGTTGCCCATCTTTGAACCCTCTCCAGCTCCACTATATCTTTCTTGTACACTGGTGCCCAGTACTGTACACAGTATTCTATGTGTGGTCTGACCAGTACTGTACACAGTATTCTATGTGTGGTCTGACCAGTACTGTACACAGTATTCTATGTGTGGTCTGACCAGTACTGTACATAGTATTCTATGTGTGGTCTGACCAGTACTGTACACAGTATTCTATGTGTGGTCTGACCAGTACTGTACACAGTATTCTATGTGTGGTCTGACCAGTACTGTACACAGTATTCTATGTGTGATCTGACCAGTACTGTACACAGTATTCTATGTGTGGTCTGACCAGTACTGTACACAGTATTCTATGTGTGGTCTGACCAGTACTGTACACAGTATTCTATGTGTGGTCTGACCAGTACTGTACACAGTATTCTATGTGTGGTCTGACCAGTACTGTACACAGTATTCTATGTGTGGTCTGACCAGTACTGTACACAGTATTCTATATGTGGTCTGCCCAGTACTGTACACAGTATTCTATGTGTGGTCTGACCAGTACTGTACACAGTATTCTATGTGTGGTCTGACCAGTACTGTACACAGTATTCTATGTGTGGTCTGACCAGTACTGTACACAGTATTCTATGTGTGGTCTAACTAGTGATTAGTACAGCGGTAGAATTATTTCCTTGTGGTGGGCATCTATGCCCCTATTGATGCACCCCATGATTTTATTTGCCTTGACAGCAGCTGCCTGACACTGGTCTCTACAACTAAATGTACTGTTAACTAAGACTCCTAAGTCCTTTTCCATGTCAGTCGTCCCAAGTGTTCTCCCATTTAATACATAATCCCAGCCCGGATTTTTCCTCCCCATGTTCATTACCTTACATTTATCAGTGTTACCTCATCTGCCACTTCCCAGCCCAAACCTCCAACCTATCCAGATCCATTTGTAACAGTGCACTGTCCTCTATTGTGTTTACCGCTTTACAGAGTTTAATATCTGCTTAGATCGCTACTTTATTATTTAACCCCGCCACAAGGTCATTAATAAATATATTAAATAGAACAGGACCCAAGACTGACCCCTGTTGTCCCCACTAGTAACAGTCACCCAATCAGAATAAGTACCACTACCATTAATAACCACCCTCTGTTTCCTATCACTGAGCCAGTTACTTACCCACTTACACACATTCTCCCCCAGCCCACTCCCTCTCATTTAATGTAACAACCGTTTATATGGCACCGTATCAAATGCTTTGGAAAATTACAAATATACAACATCCAGAGATTCCCCCTGGTCCAGTCTGGAGCTCACCTCTTCATAAAAGCTGATCAGGTTAGTTTGACAGGACCGATCCCTCATAAAGCCATGCTGATATGGAGTGATACATTTATTTTTATTATGATATTCCAAAATAGCATCTCTTAGAAAACCCTCAAACAATTTACATACAACAGAGGTTAAACTAACACGTCTATAATTCCCTGAGTCACCATTTGTCTCCTTTTTAAATATTGGCACCACATTTGCCATGTGCCAGTCCTGGGGAACAGTCCCTGTTACTATAGAGTCGCTGAAAATTAAAATAGGGGACTGTCTATTACATTAATTAATTCCTTTAGAACACAGGGGTGAATGCCATCTGGACCTGTGGATTTGTCTATTTAGATTTTTTTATTTCTTTTATTTCTGACCCTTTTTTCCCATAAGGTATATACATCTTACAATGAGAGTTTAAGATATTTTTAAAAGTCTCCCATTTAGTGTCAGTATTCTTGATTTTGAGGACATTATCCCATTTTATATTAAGGGCTTCTCTGAGTTGATAGAACTTTGCCTTCCTAAAGTTTATTGTTTTTGTGGCCCCTCGAGAGATTCCCTTATTGAAGAACAAGTTATAATGTATTATATTATGGTCACTATTTCCTAGGTGTCCTACCTGCACATAACTTACTCTGTCAGGTCTGTTGGTTAATATTAAGTCTAGTAGGGCGCCCCCTCTGGTCAGGTCTGTTGGTTAATATTAAGTCTAGTAGGGCGCCCCCTCTGGTCAGGTCTGTTGGGTAATATTAAGTCTAGTAGGGCGCCCCCTCTGGTCAGGTCTGTTGGTTAATATTAAGTCTAGTAGGGCGCCCCCTCTGGTCAGGTCTGTTGGTTAATATTAAGTCTAGTAGGGCGCCCCCTCTGGTCAGGTCTGTTGGGTAATATTAAGTCTAGTAGGGCGCCCCCTCTGGTCAGGTCTGTTGGTTAATATTAAGTCTAGTAGGGTGCCCCCTCCGGTCAGGTCTGTTGGTTAATATTAAGTCTAGTAGGGCGCCCCCTCCGGTCAGGTCTGTTGGTTAATATTAAGTCTAGTAGGGCGCCCCCTCTGGTCAGGTCTTTTGGTAAATATTAAGTCTAGTAGGGCGCCCCCTCTGGTCAGGTCTGTTGGTTAATATTAAGTCTAGTAGGGCGCCCCCTCCGGTCAGGTCTGTTGGTTAATATTAAGTCTAGTAGGGCGCCCCCTCCGGTCAGGTCTGTTGGTTAATATTAAGTCTCGTAGGGCGCCCCCTCTGGTCGGTCTCTGCACCATTTGGGACAGATAATTGTCTTTATAGTCAGAAACCTGTTTCCTTTATGAGATTCACAGGTCTCAGTCTCCAGTTTATATCAGGATAAAGTCTCCATTATTATCACCTCATTCTGATTTGCTGTTTATTTGCCTCAGTAATTGATCTTCTGCCTCTTCCATTATGTTTGGAGGTTTATAGCTTATAACCCCTATCAGAATTTTCTCTCCATATATTTCTACCCATAATGACTCCACATTATCGTTTCCCTCCCGTATATCCTCCCGCAGTGCGGCCTTCAGATTGGACTTTACATAAAGACAGACTCCTCCCACTTTCCGTTTTGTCCTATCCTTCCTGAATAGACTATAACCCTGTATGTTACCGCCCAGTCACAGCTATCGTCCAACCAAGTCTCTGTTATACCGCGATGTCATAATCCTCCTCAGACATCAACCGCTCCAGATCATCAGGTTTATTGGTCAGACTCCTGGCATTAGTCAACATCATTCTACTGTTTACCGAAAACAGAATGAGCCCTAAAAAGAAAAGAACACAGTACCTACAGTGACATATGGGGAGGTCAGTGATGTTTTGGGTTGTTTTGCTGCCTCTGGCACTGGGGGCCTTGAATGTGTACAAGACATCATGAAATCTGAGGAATACCAATGGATTTTGGGTCGCACTGTACAGCCCAGTGTCAGAAAGCTGGGTTTGCGTCCGAGATCTTGGGTCTTCCAGCAGGACAAGGACCCCAAACATACGTCAAAAAGCTCCCAGAAATGGATGACAACAAAGAGCTGGAGAGTTCTGAAGTGTCAGCAATGAGTCCAGATCTAAATCCCATTGATCCCCTGTGGAGAGATCTTAAAATTACTGTTGGGAAAAGGCGCCTTCCTATAAGAGACCGGGAGAAGTTTGTAAAGGAAGAGTGGTCCAATATTCCGGCTGAGAGGTGTAAGAAGCTTATTGATGGTTATAGGAAGAGTGGTCCAACATCCCGGCTGAGAGGTGTAAGAAGCTTATTGATGGTTATAGGAAGAGTGGTCCAACATTCCGGCTGAGAGGTGTAAGAAGCTTATTGATGGTTATAGGAAGAGGGGTCCAACATTCCGGCTGAGAGGTGTAAGAAGCTTATTGATGGTTATGGGAAGCCACTGATTTCACTTATTTTTTCCAAAGGGTGAGCAACCAAATATTAAAGGGGTATACCAGGAATTTTTTTTATTTGACTATACTACAGGGGCTGTAAAGTTAGTGTAGTTCATAATATAGTGTATTTACCTGTGTGTGATGATTTTCTCACAATTCTTATGTGATTTTCATTTCAATATTTATTTTTATCAGCATACAAAATGACTGCTGTCTCGGATTTTTCCCAGCTTGCAATGTGGTCGAGACCTGACTCACTAGTCAGCTGATGACAGGGAGCCTGTCTGCTTCAATGGGTGGTGCGATCGCTTGGTGGGAGAGAGAGCAATCTGCAAGTAATGCAACAGCTGGAGGCACCCTGATTGAAAACCACAGGTCTGCAGCTCATTTATGTTTCAATGGGTGGGGTAGCTGATGTGTGGGAAGGAGGAAAACGGTATCATGGGATTTGTAGGCAAACAAGAAAACTGAAAACAGGAAATACAAGTTCAGAGAAAGCTAGCCACAGTATTATGGTAATCTCACAGCATAGCCATTTAGCCCAAGACAAGCGCAGATCCTTCCTAAGCATGTCCATTACTGTCTGCCAGGTACGTACTAAAATCACCTTATGATGGAGAACCCCTTTAAGTTAAGGGTGCCAATAATTTTGTCTAGCCCATTTTTGGAGTTTGGTGACATTTTGTCCAATTTTCTTTTTTTCCTCCTTTTTTGGTTTAGTTCCAATACACACAAAGGGAATAAACATGTGTATAGCAAAACATGTGTTACTGCAATCCTTTCCTGTGAGGAATACTTCATTTTCTAGATACATTTCAGAGGGGCCAACATTTATGGCCATGACTGTCATTCTGTAACTTTGTATTGTGATGACCCAGAGATCTGATGTTGTTTTTCCTTTGTCGTTTTTTCTCTTCCCCTCATTATATGTTTCTTTCTTTAGTTATCGCTACAACGTTCCAGCAGCTTCAAGGACTTCGGGAAATCGAAGATCAGCTCTCCTGTCTGCGACAAGGAATTCAACCTGGAGAATGATGTGAGTCCTCGGCTAATGACCACCTGACGCCATAGCGCCGAGCGTTCCTGAATCCCAGGCAACACGGATAGATGGAAAATTGGAGCACTCACCCAATGTGCCTTAACTTTAGTCTTTATTCAATATGAATTCACATACGGCCGACACCTTCGTGCAGAGTGTAGAGCAAGTAATGCAGGAGTCTACACTCTGCACGAAGTATCTATATACCTGTTGTCAAGCTCCACCCAGTATCTCACTATGACTTTGCCCTTTATTTGGCATGGGCAGTGCCAGGTTTCACCTCTTGTATGGGATGTTCTTCTATCCCATAATCACCAGTAAAATGAGAAAACATAAAACCTATTGTAACGTTTCCCCCGCAACAGAATTTTTGGAGGTGCAGAAACTGTAATGGGACCCAAAACCTTGTATAATGAATGTAAGGAGAGCGGTGCTGCATATTGTGTACGCATCACCGCTCGCTACAGTAAGTACAGTCGCCGTTGGAAACAGTAATGCACCTTCTTCTGTCTTAACTGACCTGCTGGTCTGTTCCTTTCCCTTCTAGTAGGACTTTTACAGTATATATATATATATATATATATATATATATATATATATATAATTGTATATTGGCAGGTTATTAAATGTTGCTCACGATTCATCAGAAATGTATTTACTTCCTCATTTTGCAGCATCAGATGATAATATTTTTATATACTTTTTAGTTCTGTATAAGAACAGGATATGGTGGCTCCATTTATAGACCTTCTGACTCAAATTCAGAAATTTAGTGCTCACTACTGTGACAATTTAAATGTATTTAAATGACATTTTATTTTATATGATGTAACAATATCAAATTATTTTTTTATTTTAAATTTAACTCCTGGAAGGTTTTTGTTTTATTTATAGAAAAGTTTCCAAATCGAAGTATTGGCTTCTCTGGTAGTTTATCACCTCGGAAAATGTAATCTTGTAGTAAAATTCCATGTGAGTTATAGGCTATAGGCACCAGTTCACAGCCTGCTCCTAGGTTTAGCTTCTTCTCATGTAGGGGCATCTTCCCTGTTATACATACAGGATGTGAGGGAGACTACAGTTTGCTGTGTGTGCTCTGCTTTCTCTCTATATGTACACAGTCCATGTGATTTTACATAACTCTTGTATCCATTTTTCTTCCTATCTGTAGCCTGTGTGAGGTTCCCTCAATGCATGCTCTCCTCCCTATATACAGCCTGTGTGTTCTCTGCCCTCAATGTATGCTTTCCTCCCTATATACAGCCTGTGTGAGCTGCCGTCTATGTATGTTCTCCTCCCTATGTACAGCCTGTATAGGCTGCCCTCCATGTATGCTATCCTCCCTATATACAGCCTGTGTTAGCTGCCCTCCATGTATGCTCTCCTCCCTATGTACAGCCTGTGTAGGCTGCCTTCCGTGTATGCTCTCCTCCCTATGCACAGCCTGTATAGGCTGCCCTCCATGTATGCTCTCCTCCCTATCTACAGCCTGTGTAGGCTGCCCTCCATGTATGCTCTCCTCCCTATCTACAGCCTGTGTGAGCTGCCCTCCATGTATGCTCTCCTTCCTATCTACAGCCTGTGTGAGCTGTCCTCCATGTATGCTCTCCTCCCTATTTATAGCCTGTGTGAGCTGCCTTCCATGTATGCTCTCCTCCCTATATACAGCCTGTGTGAGCTTCCCTCCATGTATGCTCTCCTTCCTATCTACAGCCTGTGTGAGCTGTCCTCCATGTATGCTCTCCTCCCTATATACAGCCTATGTGAGCTGTTCTCCATGTATGCTCTCCTCCCTATCTACAGCCTGTGTGAGCTGTCCTCCATGTATGCTCTCCTCTCTATATACAGCCTGTGTGAGATGTTTTCCATGTATGCTCTGCTCCCTATCTACAGCCTGTGTGAGCTGTTCTCCATGTATGCTCTGCTCCCTATCTACAGCCTGTGTGAGCTGTTCTCCATGTATGCTCTCCTCCCTATATACAGCCTATGTGAGCTGTTCTCCATGTATGCTCTCCTCCCTATATACAGCCTATGTGAGCTGTTCTCCATGTATGCTCTCCTCCCTATATACAGCCTATGTGAGCTGTTCTCCATGTATGCTCTCCTCCCTATATACAGCATATGTGAGCTGTTCTCCATGCATGCTCTCCCCACTCTTGCCCGCTGTTTGCAGAGAGCCCTGACTGATTTTAATAATTTAAGTGAGAAACAGACATTTGTAATACTGACAATTTAGAAAGTTGCTTAAAGAAAAAAAAAACGTAAAAATGTGTGAATAGATATTAATGCTGTCTGATCTCTAGGGTATTAATGCTGTGGGATCTCTGAGGTATTAATGCTGTGTGATATTTGGGGTATTAATGCTGTGTTATCTCTGGGGCATTAATGGTGTGTGATCTCTGGGGTATTAATGCTGTGTGATCTCTATTGTATTATTGCTGTGTGATCTCTGTGGAATTAATGCTGTGTGACCTCTGGGGTATTAATGTTGTGTGATCTCTGGGGTATGAATGCTGTGTGATCTCTGGGGTATGAATGCTGTGTGATCTCTGGGGTATGAATGCTGTGTAATCTCTGGGGTATTAATGCTGTGTGATCTCTAGGGTATTAATGCTGTGTGCTTTCTAGGGTATTAATGTTGTGTGATCTCTGGGGTATTAATGCTGTGTGATATCTGGGGTATTAATGCTGTGTGATCTCTGGGGTATTAATGCTGTGTGATCTCTGGGGTATTAATGCTGTGTGATCTCTGGGGTATTAATGCTGTGTGTTCTCTATGGTTTTAATGCTGTGTGATTTCTGGGGTATTAATGCTGTGGGATCTCTGGGGTTTTAATGCTGTGTGATCTCTAGGGTATTAATGCTGTGTGATCTCTGGGGTATTAATGCTGTGTGTTCTCTATGGTTTTAATGCAGTGATCTCTAGGGTATTATTGCTGTTTGATCTCTAGGGTATTAATGCTGTGTTATCTCTAGGGTATTAATGCTGTGGGATCTCTGAGGTATTAATGCTGTGTGATATTTGGGGTATTAATGCTGTGTTATCTCTGGGGCATTAATGGTGTGTGATCTCTGGGGTATTAATGCTGTGTGATCTCTATTGTATTATTGCTGTGTGATCTCTGTGGAATTAATGCTGTGTGACCTCTGGGGTATTAATGTTGTGTGATCTCTGGGGTATGAATGCTGTGTGATCTCTGGGGTATGAATGCTGTGTAATCTCTGGGGTATTAATGCTGTGTGATCTCTAGGGTATTAATGCTGTGTGCTTTCTAGGGTATTAATGCTGTGTGATCTCTGGGGTATTAATGTTGTGTGATCTCTGGGGTATTAATGCTGTGTGCTTTCTAGGGTATTAATGCTGTGTGATCTCTGGGGTATTAATGCTGTGTGATCTCTGGGGTATTAATGCTGTGTGATCTCTGGGGTATTAATGCTGTGTGTTCTCTATGGTTTTAATGCTGTGTGATTTCTGGGGTATTAATGCTGTGGGATCTCTGGGGTTTTAATGCTGTGTGATCTCTAGGGTATTAATGCTGTGTGATCTCTGGGGTATTAATGCTGTGTGTTCTCTATGGTTTTAATACAGTGATCTCTAGGGTATTATTGCTGTTTGATCTCTAGGGTATTAATGCTGTGTTATCTCTAGGGTATTAATGCTGTGTGTTCTTTATGGTTTTAATGCAGTGATCTCTAGGGTATTATTGCTGTTTGATCTCTAGGGTATTAATGCTGTGTGATCTCTGGGATATTAATGCTGTGTGTTCTCTAGGATATTAATGCTGTGTGATCTCTAGGGTATTAATGCTGTGTGATCTCTAGAATATTAATGATGTGTGATCTCTAGGGTATTAATGCTGTGTGATCTCTGGGATATTAATGCTGTGTGTTCTCTAGGGTATTAATGCTGTGTGATCTCTGGGGTATTAATGCTGTGTGATCTCTGGGGTATTAATGCTGTGTGATATCTGGGGTATTAATGCTGTGTGATCTCTGGGGTATTAATGCTGTGTGATCTCTGGGGTATTAATGCTGTGTGATCTCTGGGGTATTAATGCTGTGTGTTCTCTATGGTTTTAATGCTGTGTGATTTCTGGGGTATTAATGCTGTGGGATCTCTGGGGTTTTAATGCTGTGTGATCTCTAGGGTATTAATGCTGTGTGATCTCTGGGGTATTAATGCTGTGTGTTCTCTATGGTTTTAATGCAGTGATCTCTAGGGTATTATTGCTGTTTGATCTCTAGGGTATTAATGCTGTGTTATCTCTAGGGTATTAATGCTGTGTGTTCTCTATGGTTTTAATGCAGTGATCTCTAGGGTATTATTGCTGTTTGATCTCTAGGGTATTAATGCTGTGTGATCTCTGGGATATTAATGCTGTGTGTTCTCTAGGATATTAATGCTGTGTGATCTCTAGGGTATTAATGCTGTGTGATCTCTAGAATATTAATGATGTGTGATCTCTAGGGTATTAATGCTGTGTGATCTCTGGGATATTAATGCTGTGTGTTCTCTAGGGTATTAATGCTGTGTGATCTCTAGGGTACTAATGGTGTGTGATCTCTGGGGTATTAATGCTGTGTGATCTCTAGGATATTAATGCTGTGTGATCTCTAGGGTATTAATGCTGTGGGATCTCTGGGATCTTAATGCTGTGTGTTTTCTAGGGTATTAATGCTGTGTGATCTCTGGGGTATTAATGCTGTGTGATCTCTAGGGTATTATTGCTGTGTGATCTCTAGGGTATTAATGCTGTGTGATCTTTAGGGTATTAATGCTGTGCAATCTCTAGGATATTAGTGCTGTTTGATCTCTAGGGTATTAATGCCGTGTGATCTCTGGAGTATTAATGCTGTGTGATCTCTGAGGTATTAATGCTGTGTGATCTCTGGGGTATTAATGCGGTGTAATCTCTGGGTTTTTAATGCTTTGTGTTCTCTAAGGTATTAATGCTGTGCGATCTCTGGGGTATTATTGCTGTGTGATCTCTGGGGTATTAATGCTGTGTGATCTCTGGGGTATTATTGCTGTGTGATCTCTGGGGTATTAATGTTGTGTGATCTCTGGGGTATTATTGCTGTGTGATCTCTGGGGTATTAATGCTGTGTGACCTCTAGGATATTAACGCTGTTTGATCTCTAGGGTATTAATGCTGTGTGATCTCTGGGGTATTAATGCTGTGTGATCTCTGAGGTATTAATGCTGTGTAATCTCTAGGGTATTAATTCTGTCTGATCTCTGGGGTATTATTGCTGTGTAATCTCTAGCATATTAATGCTGTGTGATCTTTGGGGTATTAATGCTGTGTGATCTCTAGGATATTAATGCTGTGTGATCTCTAGGGTATTAATGTTGTGTGATCTCTGGGGTATTAATGTTGTGTGATATCTAGGGTATTAATGCTGTGTGATCTCTGGGGTATTATTGCTGTGTGATCTCTGGGGTATTAATGCTGCGTGATCTCTGGGGTATTGATGCTGTGTGATCTATAGAGTATTAATGCTTTGTGATCTCTAGGATATTAATGCTGTGTGATCTCTGGGGTATTAATGCTGTGTTATCTCTGGGGTATTAATGCTGTGTGATCTCTGAGGTATTAATGCTGTGTAATCTCTGGGGTATTAATGCTTTGTGTTCCCTAGGGTATTAATGCTGTGTGATCTCTGGGGTATTAATGCTGTGTGATCTCTGGGGTATTAATGCTGTGTGATCACTAGGGTATTAATGCTGTGTGATCTCTGGGGTATTAATGCTGAGTGATCTCTGGGGTATTAATGCTGTGTGATCTCTGGGATATTAATGCTGTGTGATCTTTAGGGTATTGAAGCTGTGTGATTTCTGGGGTATTAATGCTGTGTGTTCTCTGGGGTATTATTGCTGTGTGATCTCTAGGGTATTAATGCTGTGGGATCTCTGGGGTATTAATGCTGTGTGATCTCTAGGGTATTAATAATGTGGGATCTCTGGGGTTTTAATGCTGTGTGATTTCTAGGGTATTAATGCTGTGTGATGTCTGGGGTATTAATGCTGTGTGTTCTCTAGGGTATTAATGCTGTGTTATCTCTGGGGTATTAATGCTGTGTGTTCTCTAGGATATTAATGCTGTGTGATCTCTAGGGTATTAATGCTGTGTGATCTCTGGGATCTTAATGCTGTGTGTTTTCTAGGGTATGAATGCTGTGTGATCTCAAGGATATTAATGCTGTGTGATCTCTGGGGTATTAATGCTGTGTGATCTCTGGGGTATTAATGCTGTGTGATCTCTGGGGTATTAATGCTGTGTGATCTCTGGAGTATTATTGCTGTGTGATCTCTGGGGTATTAATGCTGTGTGATCTCTGGGGTATTAATGCTGTGTGATCTCTGGGGTATTAATGCTGTGTGATCTTTAGGGTATTGAAGCTGTGTGATCTCTGGGGTATTAATGCTGTGTGATCTCTAGGGTTTTATTGCTGTGTGATCTCTGGGGTATTATTGCTGTGTGATCTCTGGGGTATTAATGCTGTGGGATCTCTGGGGTATTAATGCTGTGTGATCTCTGGTGTATTATTGCTGTGTGATCTCTGGGGTATTAATGCTGTGTGATCTCTGGGATATTATTGCTGTGTGATCTCTGGGGTATTAATACTGTGTGATCTCTGGTGTATTATTGCTGTGTGATCTCTGGGATATTATTGCTGTGTGATCACTGTGATATTATTGCTGTGTGATCTCTGTGGTATTATTGCTGTGTGATCTCTGTGGTATTATTGCTGTGTGATCTCTGGTGTATTATTGCTGTGTGATGTCTGTGGTATTAATGCTGTGTGATCTCTGGGGTATTAATACTGTTTGATCTCTGGTGTATTATTGCTGTGTGATCTCTGTGATATTATTGCTGTGTGATCTCTGGGATATTATTGCTGTGTGATCTCTGGGATATTATTGCTGTGTGATCTCTGGGGTATTAATACTGTGTGATCTCTGGGGTATTAATGCTGTGTGATCTCTGGGGTATTAATGCTGTGTGATCTCTGGGGTATTAATGCTGTGTGTTCTCTAGGATATTAATGCTGTGTGATCTCTGGGGTATTATTGCTGTGTGATCTCTGGGGTATTAATGCTGTGGGATCTCTGGGGTATTAATGCTGTGTGATCTCTGGGGTATTAATGCTGTGTGATCTCTGGGGTATTATTGCTGTGTGATCTCTGGGGTATTATTGCTGTGTGATCTCTGGGGTATTATTGCTGTGTGATCTCTGGGGTATTATTGCTGTGTGATCTCTGGGGTATTATTGCTGTGTGATCTCTGGGGTATTATTGCTGTGTGATCTCTGGGGTATTAATGCTGTGTGATCTCTGGGGTATCAATGCTGTGTGATCTCTGGGGTATTATTGCTGTGTGATCTCTGGGGTATTATTGCTGTGTGATCTCTGGGGTATTAATGCTGTGTGATCTCTGGGATATTATTGCTGTGTGATCTCTGGGGTATTAATGCTGTGTGATCTCTGGGGTATTAATGCTGTGTGATCTCTGGGGTATTAATGCTGTGTGATATCTGGGATATTAATGCTGTGTGATCTTTGGGGTATTAATGCTGTGCGATCTCTGGGATATTATTGCTGTGTGATCTCTGGGATATTATTGCTGTGTGATCTCTGGGGTATTAATGCTGTGTGATCTCTGTTGTATTATTGCTGTGTGATCTCTGGGGTATTAATGCTGTGTGATCTCTGGGGTATTAATGCTGTGTGATCTCTGGGGTATTAATGCTGTGTGATCTCTAGGATATTAATGCTGTGTGATCTCTGGGGTATTAATGCTGTGTGATCTCTGGGGTATTAATGCTGTGTGATCTCTGTGGTATTATTGCTGTGTGATCTCTGGGGTATTATTGCTGTGTGATCTCTGTGGTATTATTGCTGTGTGATCTCTGGGGTATTAATGCTGTGTGATCTCTGGGGTATTAATGCTGTGTTATCTCTGGGGTATTATTGCTGTGTGATCTCTGTGGTATTATTGCTGTGTGATCTCTGGGATATTAATGCTGTGTGATCTCTGGGGTATTAATGCTGTGTGATCTCTGGGGTATTATTGCTGTGTGATCTCTGGGGTATTAATGCTGTGTGATCTCTGGGGTATTATTGCTGTGTGATCTCTGGGGTATTAATGCTGTGTGATCTCTGGGGTATTAATGCTGTGTGATCTCTGGGGTATTAATGCTGTGTGATCTCTGGGGTATTATTGCTGTGTGATCTCTGGGGTATTAATGCTGTGTGATCTCTGGGGTATTATTGCTGTGTGATCTCTGGGGTATTAATGCTGTGTGATCTCTGGGGTATTAATGCTGTGTGATCTCTGGGGTATTATTGCTGTGTGATCTCTGGGGTATTAATGCTGTGTGATCTCTGGGGTATTATTGCTGTGTGATCTCTGGGGTATTAATGCTGTGTGATCTCTGGGGTATTATTGCTGTGTGATCTCTGGGGTATTAATGCTGTGTGATCTCTGGGGTATTATTGCTGTGTGATCTCTGGGGTATTAATGCTGCGCACCCCAGTGTTTATCCACATGTACTCAGCAGTATTTTGCACCCATATAGTTATGTCTCTGTAATATGTCGCCCATTTGCTCCTCCGTGGGCCCCTGACCTCTCAGTGATGCGCAGCAGTTTATGTCCCTGTTCAGACCGTCCTGTGCAGATCAATGAGGAGGGTGAAGGGAGACAATCAATGGCATTGACTATGGATCAGTGCGGAGGCCAATACACAGACAGCGCCCCCTGCAGAACAATCTATCACATTGACCAGATATTGATGTCTTCTCAGCAAAACAAATCTCCAGATTGTAGGAAAATTATAGTTTTAGTGAAATAGGAACATTAACCCTTTACTTCACTTCAGATAAATTCACTTATTTATTCTGATTTCTGGATTATTTCTCCCACAGTTTTACCTGATACTTTGAGTCTCAGGTTTGTCTTTATTGAAGGTTCAGAAACCAGGGAGCCTCCAGATGTTGCAGAACTACAACTTCCAGCATGCCCGGACAGCCTTTAAGTTTGTGTTTCCCAAACAGGGTGCTTCCAGCTGTGGCAAAACTACAACTCCCAGCATGCCCGGACAGCCTTTGGCTGTCCGGGCATGCTGGGAGTTGTAGTTTTGCAACACCTGGAGGCACCCTGGTTGGGAAACACTGGTTTAGACGTTCACATTAAAGAGCAGAATAATAACACTGGAAGTTGCTTTAAATGTGGAATAAATGAAAGGCAACAATTTTTGCAACATTTTAACACCATCGCGGTGACTGCTACATCCTGCGCCTTCTGCCCACTGGTTCCTGCCACATCTCTTTGAAGTAGAAGCAGCTCGAACACCAACAACAAAACGTGATCAGGTTTCATTGGAAGTGACGGAGTTAATTGTAGTAATTCTCTGCGCTCTTGTGTAATCTCCATGGTTACTCATCATTGGGCAACTGCCCCAGGTTCAGCTTTCTGAGCAGTTATTGTGGGTGACATCAAAACCAGTAGGACAACAATAGGACAATTCTTAGGACCATTTAACATGTAGCAGCGGTAGTGCAGCACAGAGCATAGAGCTCACATGTAGCAGCAGTAGTGCAGCACAGAGCATAGAGCTCACATGTAGCAGCAGTAGTGCAGCACAGAGCATAGAGCTCACATGTAGCAGTAGTAGTGCAGCACAGAGCATAGAGCTCACATGTAGCAGCAGTAGTGCAGCACAGAGCATAGAGCTCACATGTAGCAGTAGTAGTGCAGCACAGAGCATAGAGCTCACATGTAGCAGCAGTAGTGCAGCACAGAGCATAGAGCTCACATGTAGCAGCAGTAGTGCAGCACAGAGCATAGAGCTCACATGTAGCAGTTGTAGTAGTGCAGCACAGAGCATAGAGCTCACATGTAGCAGTAATAGTGCAGCACAGAGCATAGAGCTCACATGTAGCAGCAGTAGTGCAGCACAGAGCATAGAGCTCACATGTAGCAGCAGTAGTGCAGCACAGAGCATAGAGCTCACATGTAGCAGCAGTAGTGCAGCACAGAGCATAGAGCTCACATGTAGCAGTTGTAGTAGTGCAGCACAGAGCATAGAGCTCACATGTAGCAGCGGTAGTGCAACACAGAGCTGACATGTAGCAGTAGTAGTGCAGCACAGAGCATAGAGCTCACATGTAGCAGCAGTAGTGCAGCACAGAGCATAGAGCTCACATGTAGCAGCGGTAGTGCAGCACAGAGCATAGAGCTCACATGTAGCAGCGGTAGTGCAACACAGAGCTGACATGTAGCAGTAGTAGTGCAGCACAGAGCATAGAGCTCACATGTAGCAGCAGTAGTGCAGCACAGAGCATAGAGCTCACATGTAGCAGCAGTAGTGCAGCACAGAGCATAGAGCTCACATGTAGCAGTTGTAGTAGTGCAGCACAGAGCATAGAGCTCACATGTAGCAGCGGTAGTGCAGCACAGAGCATAGAGCTCACATGTAGCAGCGGTAGTGCAGCACAGAGCATAGAGCTCACATGTAGCAGCGGTAGTGCAGCACATAGCATAGAGCTCACATGTAGCAGCGGTAGTGCAACACAGAGCTGACATGTAGCAGTAGTAGTGCAGCACAGAGCATAGAGCTCACATGTAGCAGCAGTAGTGCAGCACAGAGCATAGAGCTCACATGTAGCAGTTGTAGTAGTGCAGCACAGAGCATAGAGCTCACATGTAGCAGCGGTAGTGCAACACAGAGCTGACATGTAGCAGTAGTAGTGCAGCACAGAGCATAGAGCTCACATGTAGCAGCGGTAGTGCAGCACAGAGCATAGAGCTCACATGTAGCAGCGGTAGTGCAGCACATAGCATAGAGCTCACATGTAGCAGCGGTAGTGCAACACAGAGCTGACATGTAGCAGTAGTAGTGCAGCACAGAGCATAGAGCTGACATGTAGCAGCAGTAGTGCAGCACAGAGCATAGAGCTCACATGTAGCAGCGGTAGTGCAGCACAGAGCATAGAGCTCACATGTAGCAGTAATAGTGCAGCACAGAGCATAGAGCTCACATGTAGCAGCGGTAGTGCAACACAGAGCTGACATGTAGCAGTAGTAGTGCAGCACAGAGCATAGAGTTCACATGTAGCAGCGGTAGTGCAGCACAGAGCATAGAGCTCACATGTAGCAGCGGTACTGCAGCACAGAGCATAGAGCTCACATGTAGCAGTAGTAGTGCAGCACAGAGCATAGAGCTGACATGTAGCAGTAGTAGTGCAGCACAGAGCATAGAGCTCACATGTAGCAGCGGTACTGCAGCACAGAGCATAGAGCTCACATGTAGCAGTAGTAGTGCAGCACAGAGCATAGAGCTCACATGTAGCAGTAGTAGTGCAGCACAGAGCATAGAGCTGACATGTAGCAGCAGTAGTGCAGCACAGAGCATAGAGCTCACATGTAGCAGTAGTAGTGCAGCACAGAGCATAGAGCTCACATGTAGCAGTAGTAGTGCAGCACAAAGCATAGAGCTGACATGTAGCAGCAGTAGTGCAGCACAGAGCATAGAGCTCACATGTAGCAGTTGTAGTGCAGCACAGAGCATAGAGCTCACATGTAGCAGCAGTAGTGCAGCACAGAGCATAGAGCTCACATGTAGCAGCAGTAGTGCAGCACAGAGCATAGAGCTGACATGTAGCAGCAGTAGTGCAGCACAGAGCATAGAGCTCACATGTAGCAGCAGTAGTGCAGCACAGAGCATAGAGCTCACATGTAGCAGCAGTAGTGCAGCACAGAGCATAGAGCTCACATGTAGCAGCAGTAGTGCAGCACAGAGCATAGAGTTCACATGTAGCAGTTGTAGTGCAGCACAGAGCATAGAGCTCACATGTAGCAGCAGTAGTGCAGCACAGAGCATAGAGCTCACATGTAGCAGCAGTAGTGCAGCACAGAGCATAGAGCTCACATGTAGCAGCAGTAGTGCAGCACAGAGCATAGAGCTCACATGTAGCAGTTGTAGTAGAGTTCACATGTAGCAGTAGTAGTGCAGCACAGAGTTCACAAGTATCAGTAGAAGTGCACAGAGTTGACAAGTATCAGAAGAGAAGTGCACAGAGTTCACGTGTAGCAGTAGTAGTGCAGTACAGAGCTCAGAAGTAGCAGTAGTAGTGCACAGAGCATAGAGGTCACGTGTAGCAGTAGTAGTGTAGTACAGAGCTCACATGTAGCAATAGTAGTACAACACAGAGTTCACAAGTATCAGTAGTAGTGCAGAAGAAAGATCACATGTATCTGCAGTAGTGCAGCACAGAGTTCCCATGTATCAGTAGTAGTGCAGCAGCAGAGCTCACATGTATCTGCAGTAGTGCAGCACAGAGTTCCCATGTATCAGTAGTAGTGCAGCAGCAGAGCTCACATGTATCTGCAGTAGTGCAGCACAGAGTTCCCATGTATCTGCAGTAGTGCAGCAGCAGAGTTCCTATGTATCTGCAGTAGTGCAGCTGCAGAGTTCCTATGTATCTGCAGTAGTGCAGCAGCAGAGTTCCCATGTGTCAGTAGTAGTGCAGCAGCAGAGTTCCTATGTATCTGCAGTAGTGCAGCAGCAGAGTTCCTATGTATCAGTAGTAGTGTAGAAGAAAGATCACATGTATCTGCAGTAGTGCAGCAGCAGAGTTCCCATGTATCTGCAGTAGTGCAGCAGCAGAGTTCCCATGTATCTGCAGTAGTGCAGCAGCAGAGTTCCCATGTATCTGCAGTAGTGCAGCAGCAGAGTTCCCATGTGTCAGTAGTAGTGCAGCAGCAGAGTTCCTATGTATCTGCAGTAGTGCAGCAGCAGAGTTCCCATGTATCTGCAGTAGTGCAGCAGCAGAGTTCCCATGTATCTGCAGTAGTAGTGCAGCAGCAGAGTTCCTATGTATCAGTAGTAGTGCAGCAGCAGAGTTCCCATGTATCAGTAGTAGTGCAGCAGCAGAGTTCCCATGTATCAGTAGTAGTGCAGCAGCAGAGTTCCCATGTATCAGTAGTAGTGCAGCAGCAGAGTTCCTATGTATCTGCAGTAGTGCAGCAGCAGAGTTCCTATGTATCTGCAGTAGTGCAGCAGCAGAGTTCCTATGTATCAGTAGTAGTGCAGCAGCAGAGTTCCTATGTATCAGTAGTAGTGCAGCAGCAGAGTTCCCATGTATCAGTAGTAGTGCAGCAGCAGAGTTCCCATGTATCAGTAGTAGTGCAGCAGCAGAGTTCCCATGTATCAGTAGTAGTGCAGCAGCAGAGTTCCTATGTATCTGCAGTAGTGCAGCAGCAGAGTTCCTATGTATCTGCAGTAGTGCAGCAGCAGAGTTCCTATGTATCAGTAGTAGTGCAGCAGCAGAGTTCCTATGTATCTGCAGTAGTGCAGCAGCAGAGTTCCTATGTATCAGTAGTAGTGCAGCAGCAGAGTTCCCATGTATCAGTAGTAGTGCAGCAGCAGAGTTCCCATGTATCAGTAGTAGTGCAGCAGCAGAGTTCCCATGTATCAGTAGTAGTGCAGCAGCAGAGTTCCCATGTATCAGTAGTAGTGCAGCAGCAGAGTTCCTATGTATCTGCAGTAGTGCAGCAGCAGAGTTC
This sequence comes from Hyla sarda, assembly GCF_029499605.1. Classification (NCBI taxonomy): domain Eukaryota; kingdom Metazoa; phylum Chordata; class Amphibia; order Anura; family Hylidae; genus Hyla; species Hyla sarda. The sequence goes on along the minus strand of NC_079197.1, from coordinate 185,226,354 downwards.
CTATGTATCTGCAGTAGTGCAGCAGCAGAGTTCCCATGTATCAGTAGTAGTGCAGCAGCAGAGTTCCCATGTATCAGTAGTAGTGCAGCAGCAGAGTTCCTATGTATCTGCAGTAGTGCAGCAGCAGAGTTCCTATGTATCTGCAGTAGTGCAGCAGCAGAGTTCCTATGTATCAGTAGTAGTGCAGCAGCAGAGTTCCTATGTATCTGCAGTAGTGCAGCAGCAGAGTTCCTATGTATCTGCAGTAGTGCAGCAGCAGAGTTCCCATGTATCAGTAGTAGTGCAGCAGCAGAGTTCCCATGTATCAGTAGTAGTGCAGCAGCAGAGTTCCTATGTATCTGCAGTAGTGCAGCAGCAGAGTTCCTATGTATCTGCAGTAGTGCAGCAGCAGAGTTCCTATGTATCTGCAGTAGTGCAGCAGCAGAGTTCCTATGTATCAGTAGTAGTGCAGCAGCAGAGTTCCTATGTATCTGCAGTAGTGCAGCAGCAGAGTTCCCATGTATCAGTAGTAGAGCACAGAACAGAGTTCACAAGTGTCAGTAATAATGCACGGAGCTTACGTGGAGCAGTAATAGTGCAGCAGACATTGTACTGGGATGTAGCATTGGGGCCCAAGAGATTCATGAGATGGCACAGAGAGTGCAAAACTGTGTCCTCAATTAAAGGGCATATGTTTTAATCTTGGGATAACCCCATTAAATTCATTTTTCTGTGCTATTAAATGGGCAGTGTCATTTAAGAAAAACTGTCCTCCGTGTGATAGCCTAATATATGTAAATCCCTTTATTTTTTTCAAAAATGACTGCTTGCCCGAGACAAAAATATATCTACAGTCTTGACCACTAGGTGTCTCTCTTCTCTGCAGTATGCTGTTAACTGCCTGTGGTCAGGGGGAATCTGTCTCTAATAACAGCTAGATAAGGACTATATACAGATAGTGGGGGGGTGGGGCTTAGCATGTGCTCTGTGCTGAAGAGACAGAGCCTGAGGGAGATGTCCGGTGTGGACTATTACATCCTGCCCTCGATGCAAAAAAAACTTTCACGTGCCTTCCTACATTCCCCTGGAGCTCCACAACAGCGGATCGGTCGGCCGGGCAGTCTATTACCTACTTCCCTTAGCCCGGTACCTCACACGGCGCTTCAGCCTATCACCGGCTGCAGCAATGTCCTGCCTCGGCTGGTCATAGGCTGAAGCGCCGTGTGACGTATCGGGCTAAGGGAAGTAGGAAGTAGACAGCCTGGCCGACTGATCAGCTGTTGCGGAGCTCCGGAGGACCGTAGGAAGGTAAGTGAAAGTTTGTTTTTTCTTTTTTTTGCAGCCCGGTCCGGATGAAATAGGAAAAGTCCGCACCAGACATCACCATTTAAGCCTGTCTTCTGAAGATGGTCTTGACTGTTTTTAAAAGTTAAATCAAAGCTTCCCTCTCATCTCTCACCACCCATACAGCTCAGGACAGTAGCCCCTTGTGTAAATACTGTGTACCTTCTGCTGTATATCCCAGTGCTGCAGCATTATCTCCTCTCCCTTTAGATTCTCAGGAGCAATTGTTTAGTGCTAAGTGTAACCCCTTCCTTGCTCCTTTTTCTTTTCTTTCTGCTCACATAGAACCTTGCAAGCCCAGTGTGTCAGTAAACCCCTTCTCCCTACACATGTCATCTATAGTATTGTACTGTGTCAAGACTCAACTTCTCCAGCACTATGTCATGGTATAGTAGAAAGGAGTATGTGCTGTGCGCTCATCAACTATAAAAAAAAAACACATGAATTTTATTGGGTAAGGTGTAATACCTCTCCCTTACCAGCAGGGGAATAATCATTTGTTTTGTGGCTGATGAGTGTTGGGGTATTTAATAGTGGCATAATGCATCATCTTTACTGCAGGAAACCCGCCATATACATAGTATAGATGGACAGGATGGCGCTTTTGAGGTTGACATATTGTTCCGGGTTCTTCTCCTTAGTTCATATTGTGTATTTTATTTTTTTATTTTTTTGAGTTTCTGATTTATTTTCCTCCCTGCAGATCCCTGAAAATGAGACCTCATCAGGTTCCGCAGGAGCAGAAGAAGGCAAAGGTAGCGGGGGCAAGTTCAGCAAGAAATGGCGAGCCGTCATATCCCGGACGATGAACAGGAAGTCAGGGAAAATGATGATGAAAGCGATGGCTGACGAATGGGTAAGAGGGGGACAACTGAGGGGTCTCTCGTATCTGCCATACTCTCACATTCTAGATGTGCAGCTTTGAAAATTGTGATACTCTATCGAGAGTTGTTTATGCTGCATGAGTCTATATGTGGCCACCTAGTGGTTGTGAGGTGAACTGCAGCCTCTTTAAGATTTTACTTGCAGTGTTCATGATAATTGCAGTGGTCTCCAAACAGTGGTCCTCCAACTGTTGCAAAACTACAACTCCCAGCATGCCCGGACAGCCAACGGCTGTCCGGGCATGCTGGGAGTTGTAGTTTTGCAACAGCGTGAGGTCCACTGTTTGGAGACCATTGTGATGATGTATTAAAATTCTATTGTGAGAATTTGGAAGCCTTAATTAAAAAAAAAAAAATCAGAATGGAAAGACCAGTAAAAGACTATTTTAATGTATCCAATCCACTCCAATTGTCTGATAGACCTTCAATATCAGACTGATTGGGGGGGGGGGGTCCGATTCCTGGTTGTGGTGCTTGTGTGATCAGTGCAGTCTCTTCAATGATTCCCGCCACTTGTCCTTGTGATTGCAGAACTTGTAGCAATGATTTCATAGGTGAACAGGACAACGCTGCAAGAACCTCGCATCACTGATACTAATGGGCGGGTCTGCCATTGTACAGACTGGGTAGAACCTTTAAAAAAAATACAACTTGCCCCACAAAAAACAAGTCCTCATACAGCTATGTGGATGAGAAAATAAAAAAGTTATGATTCTTAGAAGGCGAATAAAACAAGAAGTTATGTATAATAAGAAAGTCATAATACACTTTTATAGAGAAAACCATAAAGTTACATCATGGCTTCCCTACAGAAACTCTGCTATACACTGTATCTAAATCCCCACTAGGTCCCTGCACATTTATGTGGGTATACAATCCTTAAACAAACCAAAGGGGTATAAAGATATTTAACATCAAATAAAGTCTTAGTACACAGACGTCTTACCCATCACTGTCCAATATGAGACTCCTCCTAACCCCAACGTGCATTTCACAAACTTCCTCAGGGGGGGCTGCTTGCTATCTTACTAATAACAACCTGCTCTGTTTATTAAGCCATTGATCAAATAAAGGCAGTGACTTCTGGTAAATGCACATGCTCAGTGACCCATTGATCCTGGGCCTGTGCTTTTGCGCAATGATGCCAGAAGTGGGGCTGAGTAATTCTCCGGGGGGACAATGCTCAAACAATGGCAACCAGAAGTCCCAGCATTTATTCAATTTAGGGCATTATAAATGGAGACGTTTGTTACTAGTAGTGTTGGGCGCGAATATTCGCATTTCAAATTTTTATTCAAATTCACAAATATTGCGAATATATTCACTATATATTCGAAATTGTGAATATTCATTTTTCCACACATGCGCATATTCGCATATGTGAATATTTGCATATTCCTTCTTTTCACTTGTGGGCCAATTAGAATGATGCAAAAACACTTGTCAGAGGTTATCAAAAACATCCCTAGCAACCAATAGTATAGTTGCCCACCCCCTCACTGTTTTCTTCCTCGAATACGTGAATATAACGAATATGCAAAATTTGCGAATATAGGACGAATATTCGTCTATATATTTGCGAAATATCGCAAATTTGAATATGGCCAATGCCGCTAATTACTAGTCACTAGTCAGACAGTGCAAACCCCCCCCCCCCCCCCAACCGGGGAAGTTTGCGAAATGCACATGGGGGGTTTTATTCATTGATAATTTTGTAAATACAGCAAAGATCTTGACTAGTGGTATTGAATTAGTGGACTCTCTTTTTTTGTTTTTTTGTTTTTGTTTACAATGTATATTTTTCTTTTTTTTTTAGTTTACAATGTATATTTTATGCTAATACATTATAAACATTTTTATGTCCATCACTTTCTATTCAGGGAGAACCTGGAGAACAAGGGTCCATGTCCCCAGTTTCCCTGGATGGGAGTATGGATGGCGGCTTCCCAAGAAAATGTTCCGACCCGGAGGAAAACCACCACCCGGCAGTGAGCAGACAGACCTCCAGCGGTGCGTTCACTGATACAATGGTTTACATTACATTCTACATGAATTATGTTATTGGAAATGGTGTAAAAAATACTGAATTACATAGAAAGTTGCTATTGTGCCCAAGGACAGAGCCCAGATTTCATATTATCTTCTTTATTCTCATGTTCAGTGTTGCCCCCTGATGAGTAATACAGTTTGTATAAACTGCAGATTTATTCTATGGAGAATAAATCTGTAGAATGGGAATCCTTAGAATCTGAATCTATAGAATCTAAATCTGTAGAATCTGAAACCTTAGAATCTGAATCTATAAAATCTAAATCTGTAGAGTCAGAATCCTTAGAATCTAAATCTGTAGAATCTGAATCCTTAGAATCTAAATCTGTAGAATCTGAATCCTTAGAATCTAAATCTGTAGAATCTGAATACTTAGAATCTAAATCTATAGAATCTGAATCCTTAAAATCTGAATCCTTAGAATCTGAATTTATAGAATATGAATCCTTAGAATCTGAATCTATAGAATCTATATCTATAGAATCTAAATCCGTAGTATCTGAATTCTTGAAATCTGAATCCTTAAAATCCGAATGTATAGAATCTGAATCCTTAGAATCTAAATCTATAGAATCTGCATCCTTAGAATCTAAATCCTTAGAATTTGAATCCTTACAATCTGAATATATAGAATCTGAATCTATAGAATCTAAATCTATAGAATCTAAATCCGCAGAATCTGAATTTTTAGAATCTGAATCTATAGAATCTAAATCCATAGAATTTACATCTGTAGAATCTGAATCTATGGAATCTAAATCTATGGAATCTAAATCTATAGAATCTAAATCCGTAGAATCTCAATCTATAGAATCTAAATCCATAGAATCTGAATCCTTAGAATCTAAATCCATAGAATCTGAATCCTTAGAATCTGAATCTATATAATCTAAATCTGTGGAATCTGAATTCTCAGAATCTGAGTCTATAGAATCTGAATCTGTAGAATCTGAATCCGTAGAATCTGAATCCTTAGAATCTGAATCATTAGAATTTGAATCATTACAATCTGAATCTTTAGAATCTGAATCTATAGAATCTGAATCTATAGAATGTAAATCTATAGAATCTAAATCCGCAGAATCTGAATTTTTAGAATCTGAATCTATAGAATCTAAATCTGTAGAATCTGAATCTATAGACTCTTAGATTCTATGGATTTAGATTCTATAGATTCAGAGTCTATAAATTCAGATTCTATGGATTCAGATTCTATAGATTCAGATTAAAAAAATTCAGATTAAAAAAATTCAGATTCAAAAAATTCAGATTCTGCGGATTTAGATTATACAGATTCAGATTCTATAGACTCAGATTCTAAGGATTCAGATTCTGCAGATTTAGATTCTATAGATTCAGATTCTAAGGATTCAGAGTCTATGAATTTAGATTCTATATATTTAAATTCTAATGATTCAGATTCTTTGGATTTAGATTCTATAGATTGAGATTCTACAGATTTAGATTCTATAGATTTAGATTCCATAGATTCAGATTCTACAGATTTAGATTCTATGGATATAGATTCTATAGATTCAATCTGTAGAATCTGAATCTATGGAATCTAAATCTATAGAATGTAAATCCATAGAATCTCAATCTATAGAATCTAAATCCCTAGAATCTGAATCCATAGAATCTAAATCTATAGAATCTAAATCCATAGAACCTGAATCCTTAAAATCTGAATCTATAGAATCTAAATCCTTAGAATCTGAATCCTTAGAATCTGAGTCTATAGAATCTGAATCTGTAGAATCTAAATCCATAAAATCTGAATCCTTAGAATCTGAATCCTTAGAATCTAAATCCTCAGAATCTAAATCCTCAGAATCTGAATCTATAGAATCTAAATCAATAGAATCTGAATCCATAGACTCTAAATCTATACAATAGTTTGATAAATCTGAATCCTTAGAATCTGAATCTGTAGAATCGGAATCCTTAGAATCTGAATCTGTAAAATCTGAATCTGTAGAACCTGAATCTGTAAAATCTGAATCCTTAGATCCTTAGAATCTGTAAAATCTGAATCCATAGAATCTGAATCCGTAGAATCTAAATTATACCCGCAAAAAAAACAAGCTCTGTTGCTGAGAATTTTAAAGAGTTATGACTCTTAAAAGACAGGGAATAAAAATAATAATAATAATAATAATATTGGCTGTGCCATTAGGGCATTATCCAGGAATAGACAAACCGAGCCAACTTCTTCCAAAAACAGTGCCACACCTGGCCTCAGGTTGTGTGCGGTATTGAAACTTAGTTTCATTGAAGTGAATGGAGCCAAGGTGTAATACCACACACAACCTGAGGACAGAAGTGGCGCTGTTTTTTTGAAGATATCTCTGTTAATGGGTTAAAAGGTTAATGATAATTTCGACAGTCACATGTATGTGGGGCAGTTTTTTTTTTTATTCCAACCAGGGTGCCTCTAGTTGTTGCAAAACTACATCCTTTGGCTGTCTGGGCATGCTGGGAATTGTAGTCTTGCAACAGTTGGCGGCACCCTGGTTGGGAAACACTGATCTAGGAATTTAATGCACATATCCGGCTAGGCTTGGATAGTTGGGGGTTCGTGATAGTAATGCCCATTGGTCAATGGTGGTGAATAGAGCTTCCATGATGCTTTCTAGCAGTGAACAGGTTAATGGTAACATCCATGGTGGTCTATGACAGCAAAGTGGTTGATAATTTCTGGTGGTCTGGGCTTCTACAGGTACATAGAGCCAATATAGTAGGTGGCAGTAATGAGCATAGAGGGAAACTAGGACACTTCTAATGAAAATTCTATTAGCAGAGGGGCCCTTGTACAGCTTAATAAGAAATGTGACTGCCCCTGCTTGTGTACCTACTGCCCCTGCTTGTGTACCTTCCTGTGTACATTATGATGTATATCAGGAGGCTCCCACCATGGATGCACTTGACTCATGCATCTAATTTATTAAATCCATGGATCATTTCTTTGGGTCACGTGAATAAAGGATCCATCTCACAAATGTACAAGAAGCTGAGGAACCCCAACCAAGATTAGAAAAACATGGCTCAGAATCAGCGCCACACCTGTCCACTGGTTGTGTCTGGTATTATAGGCTCCTTTTACAAGAATGGGTTTAAGTTGCAATACCAGACACAACCAGTGTACAGCACTGAGGCTATAATTATTCTTTCTTGTCACACAGTTGTACTTACCCATGAATCTTGATCGTTGTGTCTCCGTGCAGGGAGCGAGCTGTGCAGTCCTTCCTATATGTTTAGTAATAGAGACAGCATCAACATGGAGAACCTGGAGCCTCCGTACAATGGCCCGTTCTGTGGAAAAGCCAAAGTCCATACAGACTTCACACCAAGTCCGTACGAAAAAGATTCCCTGAAGCTCAGAGTAAGAATGCTGCTGCTGAAACATCAACTCCTATAGAGGAAACATGTCATGTGATTTGTATGTCTAGACTATGGATTGGTCTAGAGCAAGGTTTCCCAACCAAAGTGCCTCTAACTGTTGCAAACTTACATCTCCCAGCATGCCCAGACAGCCTTTGGCTGATAACAGAGGAGCCCTTGTATAGCTTCTCACTCTTCTGGCTTGAAAAACAATTCTCCCTTTCAAAGTAGAAAGATTTACAAATCTGTATAATTTTCTGCCACCAGTTGAAAATATTGTATCTTTCTCTGGAGCACCCCTTTAATGCTTTCCTATGGCCCAAAAAGTGTGCAAATTTTGAAAAAAAAACATCAGTTACAATTCAGAACTGGCTTTTTACCAAAACAAAATATGAATGGCATTAATCCTAAAAACATATGATATTGCCCTAATAGTGAAAAAAATAGAAAACAGAATCATTCTCATTATTTACTGTAAATAATACCATTCAGATTTATGGTGGATCTTCTTATGAGGGAAGGGTGGGCTCCATGTCAGGCCCTTCTGAAGTCCATGAGGTTTTCAGTCAAGTGGGAAAGAAAAGGAGACGGTTGAAGAAAAGCTACCGAGAAGGGAGAAGAGAATTGAGGAGTCAAGACGTGACAGGGCTGTGATGGGGAGGATGACGGGACGGTGATGGTGAGGGTAACGGGACTATAATGGGAAGGGTGATGGGATGGTGATGGGGAGGGTTATGGGACAGTGATGGGGAGGGTTACAAGACTATAATGGGAAGGGTGACGCTACGGTGATGGGAAGGATGACGGGACGGTGATGGGAAGGGTGACAGGACGGTGATGAGAAGGATGGCGGGATGGTGATGGGAAGGATGATAGGACGGTAATGGGAAGGGTGTCGGAACGGTGATGGGGAGGGTGGCGGGACGGTGATGGGGAGGGTGGCGGGATGGTGATGGGGAGGGTGACGGGACGGTGATGGTGAGGGCAACGGGACTATAATGGGAAGGGGGATGGGATGGTGATGGGGAGGGTTACGGGACCGTGATGGGGAGGGTTGCGGGACCATAATGGGAAGGGTGACGCTACGGTGATGGGAAGGGTGACGGGACGGTGATGGCAAGGGTGACAGGACGGTGATGGCAAGGGTGACGGGACGGTGATGGGAAGGGTGACGGGACGGTGATGGGAAGGATGACGGGACGGTGATGGGAAGGGTGACGGGACGGTGATGGGGAGGGAGTCGGGATGGTGATGGGCAGGTGATGGGATGGTGATGGGGAGGGTGGCGGGACGGTGATGGGGAGGGTGGCGGGACGGTGATGGGGAGGGTGGCGGGACGGTGATGGGGAGGGTGGCGGGACGGTGATGGGGAGGGTGACGGGACGGTGATGGGGGGGTGACGGGATGGTGATGGGAAGGGTGACGGGACGGTGATGGGAAGGGTGACGGGACGGTGATGGGACATGATAGGGAGGATGCCGGGACCGTGATGGGGACGGTGATGGGGAGGGTGACGGGACGGTGATGGGGAGGGTGATGGGGAGAGTGATGGCATGGGGATGGGCAGAATGACGGCATGGTGATGGGGAGGGTGACGGGACGGTGATGGGGAGGGTGATGGGACAGGGATGGGGAGGGTGACGGGACTGTGATGGGGAGGGTGAAGGGACTGTGATGGGGAGGGTGACGGGACTGTGATGGGGAGGGTGACGTGGCGGTGATGGGGAGGGTGATGGGACGGTGATGGGAAGGGTGACGGGACGGTGATGGGGAGGGTGACGGGACGGTGATGGGGAGGGTGATGGGGAGAGGGACGGCATGGGGATGGGGAGATAGACTGCATGGTGATGGGGAGGGTGACGGGACAGTGATGGGGAGGGTGACGGGACGGTAATGGAGAGGGTGACAGGATGGTGATGGAGAGGGTGACGGGATGTTAATAGGGAGGAGTAATCTTATGGAAGTTGTCAATAGGAAAATCAGTTGGAATGTTACTCCCTATAGAGTACCGGTTCAGTTCCGGTCACCAACACACTATATTATTGGATACAGACCCTTTGGTATCCCTAATGTGTTTCTTTTTCCTTCAGGTGGGAGACATCATTGACATTATTGAGAAACCACCCGTCGGCACCTGGACGGGAATGCTAAGGAACAAAGTTGGATCATTTAAGTTTATCTACGTGGACATTATTCCCGAGGAGACGGAAAACCCAAAAAGAGTCAGGACTCATGGGCGCAGCAAGAAATCCCAACCCAAGAGCTTACAGGAGCTGCTGGAGCGGATCAATATGCAGGTCAGAACTCAGCCGCTCCCAGGCTGGATTATGTTTGTTTTTTGTTCTTATATAAAGGGGACAACATAGAGGAGAGGGCCCCATAACAGGAATCTGAATAATGGTTCCCCACAGTACCATAGAGAAATCAGAGAGCCCCATGATTGGAATCTAAATGAGGTCCCTGTAGTACCATATAGAGAAAATGACTCTATATGGCTCCATTCCTCCACCATTCGATATGAAAAAACTTCATCTTGAAATCAGACTGAAGTCTATGGAGGAGGAGAGGGAGGAGAAGTGAGCTGTAGAGTGAGAAAGAGGTAGAGAGACACCAAAGTGTTATATCCCTCCCTAGTGCAGAATTCACAACTCACACTACTCAGTACTGCTCTATAATGCCTTCTATACTGCTGCTGCTTCTGAGGGTGTGCTATAGAGATAAAGGGGAAAAGGATCCCCTCTTCTGTGTGTGCAGTGTATTAAGACATCACAGCAGACAGTCTACACCCAGTAGATCAGGGAGAACTAAGGATTACATCTGGAGCCTACAGACGTCCATTGGACAGTTCAGCCCCTGAATGTTGGAAATGCAAAACCACCTCTGGAAAGATTGGCGCTCCTGCCATCTCATGTTTATTTGTATCTCACTTTGGGTTTGGTGCAAGGTCATGGATTCTCATCTTATTCTTATCAACAGGAACACATTGCGACCCTCATGCTGAATGGTTACGAGACCATTGAAGACTTCAAAGACCTGACAGAGAGTCACCTCCTGGAGCTGAACATAACTGACCCGCAGCACATTGTGAAGCTCCTCACTGCCGCCGAATTCTTGCTGGATTATGATAGTAAGGAAACTATGAAAAATTCAAGAAATGTCATGTGAGGGATTGTATGGCCGTGTTCACACCAAAATCTGTTGTCGCTCTGGAGGAGAATCTGTGGCATAAATCTGAGACGTTGTTCTGGTGAACCCTAATGATAGCGGCATTGCCCATGTTCGAATTTGCGATATTTCAATAATATATAGATGAATATTCATCCTATATTCGTGAAATTCGCATATTCGTTATATTCGCATATGTGAATATTTGCGTATTCGAGGAAGAAAACAGTGAGGGGGGAGGGCAGCTTTACTATTGGTTGCTCGGGATGTTGTTGATAACCTCTGACAAGTGTATTTGCATCATTCTAATTGGCCCACAAGTGAAAAGAAGGAATATGCAAATATTCACATATGGGGAAAAAAATGCTAATATTCACAATTTCAAATATATTCACAATATTCGCAAATTCGTGAATTTGCGACAAAAATTTGAAATGCGAATATTCAAGCCCAACACTAGTGAACCCGCTGTCAATGGTGTCAATCTTGCCCTGAAAGTTAAAGACCATGGTTTAGATCAGTTTCTCCGAGTCGGTCGTAGGACGGGGGTTGTAATTTTGCAACAGCCGAAGAGAACATTGACTTAAAGGGGTACAAAATGTTCTGAACACTTAGAGCCGGCGCTGGGGGGGTCAACACGCCATTCCCCCTCAATGCATGTCTTGCTTTTTAGTAAATATTTTTTTCTGGTACATGAAGTGACCAAAAATCAGCAGTTCTGGACTTTTTTTTATCTTTACACCATTCACCGTGGGGTTTCACTAATATTACATTTTAATAGTTCGCACGCTGCAATACCAATGTAACACTCACTATTCAGTAGACTGGAACACAGGTGATAGTAATGAGCGCACTGGCCCTTTTAAATCTTAAAGCTCCGGAACGCGCGCCCTAAGGGACACACGCGCCGGAGCAGAGAGGCAGAGGCGGGGGCAGCAGAAGCACCAGGTGAGTGACGGGTCCATCCCCCGATGTGAATCCCAGCCCTGCCGGCAGCAGCAGGTAATGGGACCATGCACTCATGGTCAGCGTGTGCGGCCTGAGGGCATAACCTAACAACAATGTTTAGGTGTAATTTTGTTTACATTATTTTTTGTTCTTGAAAAATGGGTAAACTTTTCTTAGGGGAGGAGCTTATTCATATTTATTACCATATTTTATTTGTTAGTTTTCACTATTTTCTAGTCCCCATAGAATAGCATTGATCAGTGTTATTGGTGCTCTTCTTCTACAGCCTATCAAAGCAGTTTGGAAAATCAGATTGACTAGCAGATGGTATGGAGGCAGGTAGGGACCCTCCGGCCAACATTCAGGCTGGTCGGGCCCCTTTGATGTGCCACAAAGAAAACACCCCAGTAAGGAGACGGTCCTCCCGCAATGCAATATTCACATTTTTAGATGCCGTAATCAACTTTGATTGCGCCATCTGAATGGTTAAAGAGTATCTTGTTAAGTTTTAAAATCCTCCCAGGTCACTGCCCCCATCATGATAAACCACCGCCTGCCTTTATTTTTATTATTTTGTAGTTTTCTACCTTGATATTGCTCTGTATTTATAGCTCAGTCAGATTCACAGACTGGGAAGGGGTGTTTCCCAGCAGGCGTGACATCCTCTGAAGCCATACAGGGGAGAACTTCCTCCCTCACTCTGCTACACACAGCCCAGAGCAGTTCAGTGTGTGATGAGCTATGATTGGCTAAGGCTGCACACATCCCCCTCAGCATTTCCTGATTTTGGACTTCAGCCAGGCCAGCAGGAGTCCAAAGTCTGTGCAAGAGAACGGGGGGAAATGTGCTCTGGACAAGTAAGGAGACACCTAGTGGCAGCTTTTTAAACACAAAAAAAACATAGAAAAGTAATTTTTTTTAACAAACTAAATTGGAAAGATTTTTTTATTTACCATAAGGAGTGCAATAGAAAAAAAATGTTTTAATGAGAGTTCCTATTTAATGCTCAGCATCAGTGGTAAGTCGGCTGCTAATAGCAGCTGAGGCTTACAGGGTACGGAGAGCGCTCAGCTTGTGAGCATGCTTCATACACCCAAACTGCAACCAGGAGGTACATGTGCGCCCTGTGTCTTTAAAGGGGTTAAATCCTCTGTCTGCTCCATGTTAAAGTGAAGCAGAATTGGTGCTTATTTGGCACAGAATTTGGAACAAAAATACAAAGTCACATTGACCTTATTGTATGTTACTTGCGGACTCCACCTCAATATTGGCCATGGAAATCCCATTGAACTCAAAAGGAGACTTATTCTAGGTGGAATCCGCCTCAGAATCAGTGCGACCTTTATTAACCCTTAGGGTACGTTCACATAAGCAGACCCCCAGAGCGTATTACGCTGCAGATCCACCACTGAAGGACTGCTGTATGCTGCCTTTACCGGTGCCTGCTCAGAGCGGCAACACGCCTCTACGAGCAGACACACTGGGATGTGCCATATACTCAGCTCTCGGCCAAACTCATAGAGCAGGGGATGCGCAGCGACTCGCACATCGCTTCAGTGTGTCTGCTTGTGGCGGCGTATTGCCGCTCCTAGCAGGCACCTGTAAAGGCAGCATACAGCGATCCTTCAGCGGCGGATCTGCAGTGTAATACGCGCTGGGGATCCGCTCGTGTGAAGGTACCCTAAGAATTAGTGCACTCACCATAAGAATTTCGCTTTTTAGTGACTCCGTATTCCTGACGGTCTTTTTTATCCCTGATCTCTCGCAGCCGGCAGTGACCATGAAGAGGCGACCGAGACCTCATCCTCCAGTCAAAGCTGTCCCCTCCCCCGAGACTCGGGCTGTTACGAGGGACCCGAGAACCTGGAGAACAGCAGAGACGAGTCCGACATCAACCGCTTGTCCTTAGATGACTCTATTATCAAGACGCACACGGAAACCGAGACGCCTGAAGAAGTATCGAGCCACGACGGATGAGACACGACCGTAAACTCTGCATCGGGATAGTCCTCGGCTGGAGGAATCCATGAACTGAGCAAAGTGATGGGACGGACACGAAGAGCGAACAACATACGGCTCCAATTCTTTCCATCTATTTTTTTTAATATGTTTTGTTTCTTCTTTTATTGTTGGAAATGTTTGTGTAAGAAGGAGCCGTCCTGGTCCTGGCGTTACGTATATCTCCAGAAGATCTGCAAATCTACATAACATCCAGACGCAGGGGTACTCCATGTTCTGCAGTGGTCAGAGGAAGTTACGGCTGTACAAGAGACTCTCTGCCCTCCACAGGCTTCTATGAGAAGGAAACGTCAGACAATTGTGCAAGAAATCGAAGTGTCAGGAGAAAACAATGAGACAAGAGAGAAATTGCAGAAATACGCCAATGTATACGGGGGATACGGAGAAGGTAACATATATATGTATCGAAAGCCATAGGAGGAAAGCGGATCATTATGGCCACAAGCCAATCAAGCCAATGGAACGCCGCATAGAACTCTTGGCAGTGCAAGTAGAAGGATTTCGGATCCTGAAGATCTTCCTCAGATGTATTTCAGATCTTCTCAATCTTATTTCCAATCTTATAGCCACAGATACATTTCCTGCATCGTCTTGCTACAAAGTGTCGATAGAAAAATAAAAATAAAATTGTACATAGTCAACTGTTATCTGTTACTTCTACCTGAAAATAAAGATGGCGGCAAGGTGCTGTCAGCTGTCTGGGCATGCGGGGAGTTGTAGTTTTGCAACAGCTGAAGGCACACTGGTTGGGAAACACCACTCTAAGCCCAAGAGAAGGTCAATCCTTAGGGGTTTTCATGCTGTAGGACCTATAAGAATTTGGAGCCCTGTCTAAGGCTGGGTTCACACCACGTTTTTCAAATACGGCAACCGTATACGGTTTTTCGCAAAAAAACGTATACGACCGTATTCGAAAACGTATGCATTGTAAACCGTATTCCAAATATTGTGTACGGTTGCATCCGTTTTGCCTCGGATACGGTTTTGCCGATTTTTCATCCGTAGGCAAAAACGCTGTCGACCACATTTTTGCCTCCGGTTGGAAAACCGTATGCGAACCGTATGCGGTTCTTTTAACATTGTTGTCCAACCGTACACAGAATTTCAGAATACGGTTGCACACGGTTTTTCTAATCCGTTTTTGGAGTTGACACATGCGCAGATTGGAATTTCAATAGAGCAATAGTAACTTTATTAAATTGCAGGAGAACTAATTCCAACAAAATAGCAAAACCGTTGGCAAAAACTGATGCAAACGGATTGAACCGTACGGGGAAAAACCATATACGTTTTAATTTGGAGTCATACGGTTGTATAAGGTTGCGTACAGTTTTTGCCATACGTTTTTTAGCAGAAAACCGTATACGGTAACCGTATTTGAAAAACGTGGTGTGAACCCAGCCTAAGACAGCCCTACCTCTTTTAACTACACCAGTGTTTGTCAACCAGGGTGCCTCCAGCTGTTGCAAAACTACAACTCCCTGCATGCCCGGACAGCCAACGGCTGTCCGGGCATGCTGGGAGTTGTAGTTTTGCAATGTCACTGATCAGCCAACAAACAGGAAAACACAGTGTGAACAGGGGACATCAAGCATGATGAATTTAAAGGGCCAGGCGAACAATCCAGAGATCGCCCACAGAGCAGAACTATGAATGCAGCTCTGACTGTGACTGGAGAATAGGAGCGGATTGGGGGATTGGCTGTCCGGGCATGCTGGGAGTTGTAGTTTTGCAACAGCTGGAGGCACCCTGGTTGGGAAACGAACTACACAAAAAAAAAACTCTTGGGGAGGGATGGGGCATATTTTGGGCCCCTTTGGGTACCAAGACCCCATAGCTGTGCCTCTACTTGTCATCAGTTCACACATCCAATTTGGTGAAAGAAATGAATAAAAAAATTTATGAAATCAATGTAAATATATTTTCGATCACGGCCTATAACAAATGTCATTCCCTCAGCGGACCTGTCTTGCACAGGGCGCCCCCTACTGGGCTCAGCAGGAGAAAAATCATTCTCAAAAGCCGAAACAATAGGATCATAGCAGAAAGAGGCAGAAGATGTAAAAACAACTGCAACATTTTCTGGAAGAATCGTCCACCCAGAAGATTTCACAAGGATATTTCTGCTTTATAGACACAGAGGTCAAAAGGCGACTCCACCCAAGATGGACAGTTTGGTGATATTGATGCAGTGTTTCCCAACCAGGGTGCCTCCAGCTGTAGCAAAACTCCAACTCCCAGTATGCCCGGACAGCCAACGGCTATCTTGGCATGCTGGGAGTTGTAGTTTTGCAACAGCTGTAGGCACACTGGTTGGGGAACACTGATATACATGATAAGGGTCAGGGAACAAAATTAATAAGACAGCAAGGAATACAAATAGAAAAACAAGCGGAGTCAGGCAAGCCAAGGTCAGAACTAGGAGGACTACAAGGTACAGCACAACAGGCGAAAGAATAGTCAGGTCAGCCATGCTGGGAGTTGTAGTTTTGCAACAGCTGGAGGCACACTGGTTGAGAAACACTGATATACATGATAAGGGGCAGGGAAGAAAACTAATAAGACAGCAAGGAATACAGACAGACAAGCAGGATAAAAACTCAGAGGACTACATGTAAATGAATAATCAGGTCAGACATGCTGGGAGTTGTAGTCTTGTAACAGCTGGAGACACACTGGTTGGGAAACACTGCCAGACATGATAAGGGCCAGGGAAGAAAACTAAAACAGCAAGTAATACAAACAGACAAACAAGCAGGGTCAGGCAAGCCAAGGTCAGAACCAGGAGAACTACAAGGTACAGAAGTACATGTAAATGAATAGGCAGGTCAGGCATGCTGGGAGTTGTAGTCTTGTAACAGCTGGAGACACACTGGTTGAGAAATACTGCTCTAAGCCCAAGAGAAGGTCAATCCTTAGGGGTTTTCATGCTGTAGGACCTATAAGAATTTGGAGCCCTGTCTAAGACAGCCCTACCTCTTTTAACTACACCAGTGTTTGTCAACCAGGGTGCCTCCAGCTGTTGCAAAACTACAACTCCCTGCATGCCCGGACAGCCAACGGCTGTCCGGGCATGCTGGGAGTTGTAGTTTTGCAATGTCACTGATCAGCCAACAAACAGGAAAACACAGTGTGAACAGGGGACATCAACCATGATGAATTTAAAGGGCCAGGCGAACAATCCAGAGATCGCCCACAGAGCAGAACTATGAATGCAGCTCTGGCTGTGACTGGAGAATAGGAGCGGATAGGGGGATTGGCTGTCCGGGCATGCTGGGAGTTGTAGTTATGCAACAGCTGGAGGCACCCTGGTTGGGAAACGAACTACACAAAAAAATAACTCTTGGGGAGGGATGGGGCATATTTTGGGCCCCTTTGGGTACCAAGACCCCATAGCTGTGCCTCTACTTGTCATCAGTTCACACATCCAATTTGGTGAAAGAAATGAATAAAAAATAAAATAATAATCTATGTAAATATATTTTCGATCATGGCCTATAGCAAATGTCATTCCCTCAGCGGACCTGTCTTGCACAGGGCGCCCCCTACTGGGCTCAGCAGGAGAAAAATCATTCTCAAAAGCCAAAACAATAGGATCATAGCAGAAAGAGGCAGAAGATGTAAAAACAACTGCAACATTTTCTGGAAGAATCGTCCACCCAGAAGATTTCACAAGGATATTTCTGCTTTATAGACACAGAGGTCAAAAGGCGACTCCACCCAAGATGGACAGTTTGCTAAGGAAGAAGGTAACAGTGTAACGTTTGGTGATATTGATGCAGTGTTTCCCAACCAGGGTGCCTCCAGCTGTTGCAAAACTCCAACTCCCAGTATGCCCGGACAGCCAACGGCTATGCTGGCATGCTGGGAGTTGTAGTTTTGCAACAGCTGTAGGCACACTGGTTGGGAAACACTGATATATATGATAAGGGTCAGGGAACAAAATTAATAAGACAGCAAGGAATACAAACAGAAAAACAAGCAGGGTCAGGCAAGCCAAGGTCAGAACTAGGAGGACTACAAGGTACAGGATGACAGGCAAAAGAATAGTCAGGTCAGCCATGCTGGGAGCTATAGATTTGCAACAGCTGGAGGCACACTGGTTGGGAAACACTGATATATATGATTAGGGTCTGGGAACAAAACCAATAAGACAGCAATGAATACAAATAGAAAAACAAGCAGGGTCAGGCAAGTCAAGGTCAGAACTAGGAGGACTACAAGGTACAGAACAACAGGCAAAAGAATAGTCAGGTCAGCCATGCTGGGAGTTGTAGTTTTGCAACAGCTGGGAAACACTGGGAAACACTGATATACATGATAAGGGGCAGGGAAGAAAACTAATAAGACAGCAAGAAATACAGACAGACAAACAAGCAGGATAAAAACTCAGAGGACTACATGTAAATGAATAATCAGGTCAGACATACTGGGAGTTGTAGTCTTGTAACAGCTGGAGACACACTGGTTGGGAAACACTGCCACACATGATAAGGGCCAGGGAAGAAAACTAATAATAAAGCAAGGAATACAAACAGACAAACAAGCAGGGTCAGGCAACTAGGAGAACTACAAGGTACAGGAGTACATGTAAATGAATAGACAGGTCAGGCATGCTGGGAGTTGTAGTCTTGTAACAGCTGGAGACACATTGGTTGAGAAACACTGCTCTAAGCCCAAGGGAATGGCAATCCTTCGGCCATGGTTCCCTAGAGGTTTCCTCCACTGTAGGGGTTTTCACGCCTATAAGAAATTGGAGTCCAGTCGAAGACAATCTCTTCCCTATACAAATAAATTATTGGGGTGAGAAGGGGCAAATTTTGGGCCCCTTAGGGTATCAAGACCCCTGTGCTTCTGCTCACTCAGTCCTCACCCATTGCTGTTCCTTGTCATCAGTTCACCTATTCAATTTTGTGAATAAATGAAAAATTAAAATCAATTTAAACTATTTTAATACATTTTTAACCCATTTTGTTCAGTCTTAAGAAAAAAATAAATAAAATGGTGGCCAGAATCTGGGCCAGTGCAGATGTAGTCAGTGAGGAGACACCATAATGTTCTGCTTCTCCAAAATCTATATTTAGGGATCAGAAAAAAAACGATAGAAAATGTAATTTTCCCCTAGCAGAGCTGCTTGGTGCGCAGCGCCCCCTACTGGGCTCAACAGGAGAAAAATCCATTTCAAAAGTCAGAACATTAGGGTCATGACAGATCAGAGGCAGAAGATGTAAAAATAACAGCGACATTTCCTGTAACGTAAAACAGGAGAGAAAAGAGGAAACACTCACCCAGAGGATGATATTTCGGTTTTACAGACACAGAGGTGATAAGACTCCTCCAAAGGTGCCCAATCCGCAAAGGAAAAAGGTAACAGTGTAGCGTTTGGTAACATCAATGCAGTGATTGCAAACCAAGGTGACTCCAGCTGTTGCAAAACTATAGCTCCCAGGATGCCCGGACAGCCATTGGCTGTCCGGGCATCCTGGAAGCTGTAGTTTTGCAACAGCTGGAGGCACATGGGTTGGAAAACACTGATTTACATGATAAGGGTCAGGGAAGAAAATGAATAAGACAGCAAGGAATAAAAATAGAAAAAATAAGCAGGGTCAGGAAAGCCAAGGTCCGAACTAGGAGGACTACAAGGTACAGGACTACAGACAAAATAGTCAGGCCAGCCATGCTGGGAGCTATAGTTCTGCAACAGCTGGAGGCACACTGGTTGGTAAAACACTGCTATACATGATAAGGGCCAGAGAACAAAACTAATAAGACAGTAAGGAATACAAATAGAAAAACAAGCAGGGTCAGGCAAGCCAAGGTCAGAACTAGGAGGACTACAAGGTGCAGGACAACAGACAAAAGAATAGTCAGGTCAGCCATGCGGGGAGTTATAGTTTTGCAACAGCTGGAGGCACACTGGTTGGGAAACACTGCATTGATGCATAAAGTAAACCCCTGCAGTTGTGAATTTACAGGGAATTACATGTGACCACAGATCAGGGCGCAGTCACCGTTTTCGGATTCCATTGAGAGCCCATGCCCACTAAACAATGTCAAAACTATTCATATATACATTTTAAACAGCGTAAAAAAATATATATATATCTATACATATATTTATAATAAGTGATCAAAAAGTTCAATCAAAACAAAGTGGTACCGATAAAAAAAACTAAACATCACGGTGCAAAATATGAGCCCTCATACATCCCTGTATATGGAAAAATAAAAAAAGTTCTAGGGTTAGAAAAGGACAATTTTTTTTTTTGCATATCTGTTGTGTTAATAAAGTTTGACTGTTATTAAAAGCGTACAATAATAGAAGAGCATACAAACAAAAACACGGGGATCATATTAATAGTATTGACTGACGGAAGAAAGAGAAAATGTCAGTATTACCATAAAGTGCGCTGCTTAAAAGCGAACCCCCCCCCCCCCCAAAAAAAAAGGGGGATTGCAAAATGGGGTTTTCTTTTAAATTCCGCCTCCACCACTTTAATTGCGGTTTTCAGCTTTATGATTTTATTATTACAATGAGGGATCATCTACCCTGCAATTATCTTTAGGTTAAAACGGCCATTGGCACAGAGTTCGTCCCGTCCTCATTCCATCCCCCATGTTCCCCTCTGAACCCTATCACCCAGATCTGCGTTTTCTAACCAGCAACTCCCGACATGGCTGCCTGACTATTTTGCCTGTCGTCCTGTACCTTGTAGTCCTCCTGGTTCTGACCTTGTCTTGCCTGACCCTGCCTGTTTGTCTGTTTGTAGTCCTTGTTGTCTTTCTGGTTTCGTTCCCTGGCCCTTATCATGTATAGCAGGGTTTCCCAAGCACTGTGCCTCCAGCTGTTGCAAAACTACAACTCCCAGCATGGCTGCCTATCTATTCCTTTGCCATCTATTCCTTTGTCATCCTGTACCTTGTAGTCCTCCTGGTTCTGACCTTGGCTTGCCTGACCCTGCTTGTTTGTATTCCTTGATGTCTTCCTGGTTTTGTTCCCTGGCCCCTTAATGTACAGCAGTGTTTCCCAACAAGTGTGCCTCCAGCTGTTGCAAAACTACAACTCCCAGCATCCCTGGACAGCCATTCGCTGGAGGCACCCTGGATGAGAAACACTGATATATGAGGTAATGTACTTTGTCTAATCATACAGGACACGGATTACAGTGGAGAAGGGGGCCTTTGCCTCTCTGGATATGTTTATCTGTTTGTATTCCTTGATCTTGTCCTGGTTTGTTCCCTGGCCTTTATGTAAAGCAGCACTTTCTAAACAGCGTGCCTCCAGCTGTTGTAAAACTACAACTCCCAGCATATCTGGAGAGCCAAAGGCCCCCTTCTCCACTGTAACCTGTGACCTGTAGGAATAGACAAAGTTCATTAAGAGAGTTGTCTGGTGAAAAAGAACTCATCCCCTATCCAAGGATAAGTTATAGATCGTGGGGGGTCCGAGCCCTAGGGCCCCCACGATCTCCTGCACGGGGTCCCGGCAGCTTGCCGGAAGCTGTCGACTGTACCCCGGACACCCCCTCCATGTATCTCTATGGGGTACATGGAGGGGCATGTTGGCCGGCACTCCATGTGGGGTACGGTACGCCCCCCTTCCAGCCGACTGCCGGGACCCCGTGCAGGAGATTGCGGGGGGCCCCAGCGCTCGGATCTCCCGCGATCTATTACTTATCCCCTATCCCTGGACCTCTGTGTCTATAAAGCAGAAATATCCTTGTGAAATCTTCTGGGTGGACGATTCTTCCAGAAAATGTTGCAGTTATTTTTACATCTTCTGCCTCTTTCTGCTATGATCCTATTGTTTTGGCTTTTGAGAATGATTTTTCTCCTGCTGAGCCCAGTAGGGGGCGCCCTGTGCAAGACAGGTCCGCTGAGGGAATGACATTTGCTATAGGCCATGATCGAAAATATATTTACATAGATTATTATTATTTTTTATTCATTTCATTTACAAAATTGGATGGGTGAACTGATGACAAGTAGAGGCACAGCTATGGGGTCTTGGTACCCAATGGGGCCCAAAATATGCCCCTTCCCTCCCCAAGAGTTTTTTTGTGTAGTTCAGGGTTTCCCAACCAGGGTGCCTCCAGCTGTTGCAAAACTACAACTCCCAGCATGCTGGGAGTTGTAGTTTTGCAACAGCTGGAGGCACCCTGGTAGACAAACACTGGTGTCGTTTTTTGTGTAGTTCAGGGTTTCACAACCAGGGTGCCTCCAGCTGTGGCAAAACTACAACTCCCAGCATGCCCGGACAGCCTTTGGCTGTCCGGGCATGCTGGGAGTTGTAGTTTTGCAACAGCTGGAGGCATCCTGGTTGACAAACACTGGTGTCATTTTTTGTGTTTTTTTGTGTAGTTCAGGGTTTCCCAACCAGGGTGCCTCCAGCTGTTGCAAAACTTCATGCTGGGAGTTGTAGTTTTGCAGTCGCTGGGGACACACTGGTTGGCAAACACTGCTATACATGGAGGCGAGGGAACAAAAACAGAAAGACAGCAAGGAATACAAGCAGACAAACAAGCAGGGTCAGGATAGCCAAGGTCAGAACAAAAGGTACAGACAAAAATCAAAGAGTTATGGCAATTAAAGGGTGAGAAGGAAAATCGAAAACGCAATCAAGGTTAATAGGATAGAGAAGAAGCAATAAAAAAAATCCCCGTGATCCCTCAGTTCAGCAGATACAAGAGTGCAAAATGTAGCAAGACAGGATTCTGTTGTGTAACAGTCATGACAGGGTTAACAAAATACACTGCTCAAAAAAATAAAGGGAACACTAAGATAACACATCCTAGATCTGAATGAATGAACTAATCGTATGAAATACTTTCGTCTTTACATAGTTGAATGCGCTGACAACAAAATCACACAAAAATTATCAATGGAAATGAAATGTATCAACCCATGGAGGTCTGGATATGGAGTCACTCAAAATCACAGTGGAAAACCCCACTACAGGCCGATCCAACTTTATGTAATGTCCTTAATACAAGTCCCAATGAGGCTCAGTAGTGTGTGTGGCCTCCACGTGCCCGTATGACCTCCCTACAACATCTGGGCATGCTCCTGATGAGGTGGAGGATGGTCTCCTGAGGGATGTCCTCCCAGACCTGGACTAAAGCATCCGCCAACTCCTGGACAGTCTGTGGTGGATGGAGTGAGACGTCCCAGATGTGCGTAATCGGATTCAGGGGAACGGGCGGCCAGTCCATAGCATCAATGCCTTCCTCTTGTAGGAACTGCTGACACACTCCAGCCACATGAGGTCTAGCATTGTCTTGTATTAGGAGGAACCCAGGGCCTACCGCACAAACATATGGTCTCACAAGGGGTCTGAGGATCTCATCTCGGTACCTAATGGCAGTCAGGCTACCTCTGGAAAGCACATGGAGGGCTGAGTGGCCCCCAAAGAAATGCCACCCCACACCATTACTGACCCACCTCCAAACCAGTCATGCTGGAGGATGTTGCAGGCAGCAGAACGTTCTCCACAGCGCCTCCAGACTCGGTCACATGGGCTCAGTGTAAACCTGCTTTCATCTGTGAAGAGCACAGGGCGCCAGTGGGGAATTTGCCAATCTTGGTGTTCTCTGGCAAATGCCAAACGTCCTGCACGGTGTTGGGCTGTAAGCACAACCCCCACCTGTGGACGTCGGGCCCTCATACCACCCTCATGGAGTCTGTTTCTGACCGTTTGAGTGTACACATGCACATTTGTGGCCTGCTGGAGGTCATTTTGCAGGGCTCTGGCAGTGCTCCTCCTTGCACAAAGGCGGAGGTAGTGGTCCTGCTGCTGGGTTGTTGCCTCCTACGGCCTCCATGTCTCCTGATGTACTGGCCTGTCTCCTGGTACCGCCTCCATGCTCTGGACACTACGCTGACAGACACAGCAAACCTTCTTGCCACAGCTCACATTGATGTGCCATCCTGGATTAGCGGCACTACCTGAGCCACTTGTGTGGGTTGTAGACTCCGCCTCATGCTACCACTAGAGTGAAAGCACCACCAGCATTCAAAAGTGACCAAAACATCAGCCAGGAAGCATAGGAACTGAGAAGTGGTCTGTGGTCACCACCTGCAGAACCACTCCTTTATTGGGGGTGTCTTGCTAATTGCCTATAATTTCCACCTGTTGTCTGTTCCATGTGAAATTGATTGTCAATCAGTGTTCTTCCTGAGTGGACAGTGGGATCTCACACAAGTGTCAGTGACTTGGAGTCACATTGTGTTGTTTACGTGTTACCTTTATTGTTTTTGGGGCAGTGTAATTGAATGAATGTCTCCAGGGATCTAGAATATAATGATTTAGGCGGATTCTCTGCACTGACATGGCAAGTTAGGGAAATAAACCTTGCTGACTCCAACATGTCACACTGCATTTCACAACCTTCCCACAGCACTACTGTCAGTTACCCTGTCCAGAGCTGCTGCAGAACATCTCATTTCACAGCACCTCCTGTATGCATTTCCCGTCTGCTCCTCTGCCTTTTGCATTGTTTAGCACAAGGCAGCACATTGTAAACACATCTCATGCTTCCCTAAATGTCCCAATGAAGATATATATGTATATGACAGGGAGATGGTGATGTAGCTGTAGGGGCTGGGCAGATATGATTACATCACTCAGGAGGCGTGGCTAGAGCTTAGAGACAAGATCCAGCCATGACTCCAGAGACAGCAGACAATGATGCAGTGTCTCGGGAGAGAGGCAGGAGCAATGAAGCTGAGACAACACCACACTGACAATGAGAGGACTACACAACTTTCTGTCCGAGTATTTGAAGCAAGTATGCTGAAGCCGAAACAATTAATATAAGTTACTAAAATATTGTTATGTCTTGGGGTGAATCTTTTTTTCTGACAATTTTCTGCATACTCCTTATAAAAAATGTATATATATAATTTATTTAATATAGATACACATACACACACACACAGTGACCCCCCCACCTACGATGGCCCCGACATACGATCATTTCCACATACGATCACTCTCAGAGACCATCACATGGTGAAGGCAGCATCAACATCCGATGCTTTTGTATGTCGGGGCCATCGCATAAACGGCTATCCTGCAGCACAGACTGCTTCAGCTGCCCCCGGATAGCCGTTTACGGTGCCCCGTGTGGTCCGCTGACGATCACTTACCTGTCCTCGGGGGCTCCGGTGCGTCCTCTTCAGCATCCCCTCCATCATCGGCGCTCTCCATCGTCGTCATCACGTTGCTGCGCACGGCGTCCCATCATCCAATAGGAGCGGCGTGTGTAGCGACGTGATGGCGGCGACGGAGAGCGAGGATGCCGGGGAAGCAGAGGCCTTGCTGGAGCGTCGGGGCCACCCCAGGGACGGGGGGACAGTGATGGAAGGCGACATCCAGGGCAGCGGTGACAGTCCGGAGCGGCGGGGACAGGTGAGTACAACTTCCTCTAACAGTGGTCTTCAACCTGCGGACCTCCAGATGTTGCAAAACTACAACTCCCAGCATGCCCGGACAGCCGTTGGCTGTCCGGGCATGCTGGGAGTTGTAGTTTTGCAACATCTGGAGGTCCGCAGGTTGTAGACCACTGTCCTATACTTTACATTGCACGGATCACTCAACATACGATGGTGTCAACAAACGATGGTCCATTTGGAACAGATTACCATTGTATGTTGAGGAACCACTGTGTGTATAAACGGGATGAGTATTTAACTCAGGGAGAGTTCACCACTCCTGGTGTGACGGAGCTTTCAAGGGCCACTAAGCACTCCGCAGACATTCTGGGTAGGGGAATATGCAAATCAGCTCATTACATCACCTTTTCAGGCGATGTTCCCTGGTATCAGCTTAGCTCCAGTTACGGAAGCTTAAAAACTAATCTGGATTAATGCCAAGCCAGAACTCTCTCTCCAGAAGGAAAGAGCACCCATCTGCAGACAGCTGTTTCGGGGTACTTGTCCCTCGTCAGTACAGAGCAGGGTAATCTGGATTGGCTGAGATGAGGGGCCTTAGACTAAGGCCTCAGCCATGTCAGCTGTCAGCAGATGGGTGCTCTTTCCTTCTGGAGAGAGAGTTCTGGCTTGGCATTAATCCCGATTAGATTTTTATATTCCGTAACTGGAGCTAAGCTGATACCAGGGAACATCGCCTGAAAAGGTGATGTAATGAGCTGATTTGCATATATATATTTATATTAATAATAACATAATGATAACTATAATACATACACACACAGATTCTTTGGACAATAATGAAAATGGTTATAAAAGTACAAAAAAATTAAAAAAACAACCTCTTTTTGACATTGATACATTAGTATCACCATTTTTTCTCTTTGGTTCTTGATTCCGCCCTTGTATCCACATAACCTCTGTGCTGCACAGGGACCTCTAGAAGAAAACAACATGCAGCAAAATGACAGAGCCGCAGACGCCTGGTTTATGGCTATTTTCTTTATTCGGTCAATAAAATAGCTTTTTTTTTTTTTTTTTACCGTACGATCATTTCAAACGGTTTCAGGATTACGGCCAGTAGCAATTTTTTTACTATATTATTTTTTTTTTTTTGCAACAGGTGAATAATATATGAACGCACAGAATTATTGATAGTCTTACAAAGCCCTTATCCAATCAGGTGATGACGTATGGAGTGGACTGGGATGGTACATTTGGAAGTATAATCGATGCAGATAATGACGCTTATAAGTCGCATCCCCCACCCCCACCCCCCCTCCTCCTCCCTACCACCAACCCCCCCCCCCTCCCCATCCCCCACAAAATAAGACGCGGGAGAGAAACCTGAACAAAACTGCTCCATAAATGTTCAAGATCAACTCATGGAACTTAATACCTGAGAGAAGGAACAAAAACAAAGCGCTTCCCACCAGCAGGAACCGGGACCCACAGGGACAGGGAAGGAAGTTTTAGGATTTTTTTTGGCCTGTCGGGAGATATAACCAGCAATGCAGATGGTGAACAAAAATGGGGAGGATGTGAACTGGAATTTTTTTTTCTTGGGAATTGGTGTGGTCTACTGGATTTAACGCTACTAGGTAGGATAAAGTACTACAGAGTATTCAGCTTTAGGACTATATTATTACAATGACTGCCATTATATAGGTTAAACCGGCCATAGACACAGCGTTGGATCAATGCCCACGTCTACCTCTGAACCCCATCACCCAGATCAGTGTTTCTCCCAGCATGACTGACCTGACTATTCTTTTGCCTGTAGTCTTGTACCTTGTAGTCCTAGTTTTGACCTTGGCTTGCCTGACCCTGCTTGTTTGCCTTTCTTGCTGTCTCCCTGGTTTTGTTCCCTGCCCCTTATCATGTATAGCAGTGTTTACCAACCACTGTGCCTCCAGCTGTTGCAGAAGTACAACTCCCAGCATGGCTGACTTGTCTATTCTTTTGCCTGTAGTCTTTTACCTCGTAGTCCTCTTAGTTTTGACCTTGGCTTGCCTGACCCTGCTTGTTTGTCTTTCTTGCTGTCTCCCTGGTTTTGTTCCCTGCCCCTTATCATGTATAGCAGTGTTTACCAACCACTGTGCCTCCAGCTGTTGCAGAAGTACAACTCCCAGCATGGCTGACTTGTCTATTCTTTTGCCTGTAATCTTGTACCTTGTAGTCCTAGTTTTGACCTTGGCTTGCCTGACCCTGCTTGTTTGCCTTTCTTGCTGTCTCCCTGGTTTTGTTCCCTGCCCCTTATCATGTATAGCAGTGTTTACCAACCACTGTGCCTCCAGCTGTTGCAGAAGTACAACTCCCAGCATGGCTGACATGACTATTCTTTTGCCTGTAATCTTGTACCTTGTAGTCCTAGTTTTGACCTTGGCTTGCCTGACCCTGCTTGTTTGCCTTTCTTGCTGTCTCCCTGGTTTTGTTCCCTGCCCCTTATCATGTATAGCAGTGTTTACCAACCACTGTGCCTCCAGCTGTTGCAGAAGTACAACTCCCAGCATGGCTGACATGACTATTCTTTTGCCTGTAGTCTTGTACCTTGTAGTCCTCCTAGTTTTGACCTTGGCTTGCCTGACCCTGCTTGTTTGTCTTTCTTGCTTTCTCCCTGGTTTTGTTCCCTGCCCCTTATCATGTATAGCAGTGTTTACCAACCACTGTGCCTCCAGCTGTTGCAGAAGTACAACTCCCAGCATGGCTGACATGACTATTCTTTTGCCTGTAATCTTGTACCTTGTAGTCCTAGTTTTGACCTTGGCTTACCTGACCCTGCTTGTTTGTCTTTCTTGCTGTCTCCCTGGTTTTGTTCCCTGCCCCTTATCATGTATAGCAGTGTTTACCAACCACTGTGCCTCCAGCTGTTGCAGAAGTACAACTCCCAGCATGGCTGACTTGTCTATTCTTTTGCCTGTAGTCTTTTACCTCGTAGTCCTCTTAGTTTTGACCTTGGCTTGCCTGACCCTGCTTGTTTGTCTTTCTTGCTGTCTCCCTGGTTTTGTTCCCTGCCCCTTATCATGTATAGCACTGTTTACCAACCAGTGTACCTACAGCTGTTTTACAAACTACAACTCCCAGCATGCCCGGACAGCCAAAGGCCCCCTCCTCTACTGTATTCTGTGACCTTTATGAATTGTCTCGTATCCTGTCCACTTGTCTGATCGGGTCCTTACAGGCACTATAATTGATGATAATAGTGTATTAAAAGGGTCTTATTTTGTTGCAGGATTCACTGCAAATCTGCAGCCTAAAGTTAATTTAAAAAAAAATTTAATTACATGATTCTTGAGAATATCCAAGATGGCCCCATCTATGAGAAGAGTCAATGTTCACTCAGATGTACTGTGTCTATTGTCAGATGACAGAACAACCTAGGGGCGTATTGGAGATCAGACACCTACTACATGGGTCACAATGGCAAAGGAGATCACCCCCATCGGTCTCATGGCCACAGGATATGGCCAATTTGGGCAGTTTTCCTACATAACCTAATCTCCTGTAGGACAATCAGATGCACTATAATGTTGCAGCTCCTCTCTACAGACAATGGATAGAGGATCCTCTTTAAGGCCAGGACAGCACGTTATACAGGTACATATAGAATTTGGTTCATCATACTGCAAGCAAAACGGCACTACAAGCTCCAACACTACATCGAGCTCTACAAAGGCCCGGTCATACAGAGAACCCACCAGGACCTTTCTGCAGGTTCAGAAGATGCATCTGGATTAATTGTAAAGTAGTCACAAAATGTTGATCTTGGGGCTCAAAAACAGCACCCTTATTATCAAGTCTTTTCAGCCAATCAGCAGAGCTGAAAAAGGGTCATGTGACTGTGAATAATCAGAAAGAGTCCTGCCCTCAAGAGCACCTGACCACTTCAACCCCTAATTCTGACTCTCAGATTGATTAATGGCCAATTATTTTGTCAACTTTTGTCATTGTTGCTTTTGAGGCTCCCTATGTACTTATGGAAAGCTCCTCATGGGTGGAGCTATACATTAGAAGAATGAACATTTAAAGATTTTTTTTTTCTTTAATGAGTTCAGTCAAGGCCCCTGGACCTGCTCAGTGCTGAACTGTACACTCCTCATTTCCAATCCTTTACAACCAGTCGAGTTTAAAGGTCACATGACTGCATATAAACAGGCTGAGTCCTGCGCTCTAGAGTATGCAGATGACCTAAACCCAGAGTTCTCAAACCTGCCTCTCAAAACGGGACTTTTAATGGACAATACTTTAAGTACAGTAGTCATTTGGTCCATTGTTGTTTATAGGGCTCCGTTTGAATTTATGATGAGTTCCTCAGAGGCAGAGCTTTACATTAAAAGTGCGAATAAATGCCTTTTTAAGGATTTTCAAGCCTGAGAAAGCCAATCCGAAGGATGAACAAAAGAATGCAAATGAAATTATGAATGCAACCAGGAAGGCAATGGGTGTGTGAATGTTATACAATGTAGAAAAAAAGTGTTTTCCAAACAGTGTGTCTCCATATTTTGTAAAAATACAACTCCCAGCATGCCTAGACTGCTTTTGGCTTAAAGTAGAATTCAATTTCTGTGTTTCTACTCTGAAAGGGAAAATCGTTTCCAAGCCAGAAGAGATTGAAGCTGTACAAGGGCTCTTCTGCTATCTGCCAAAAGCTGGCCATTCATGCTGGGAGTCGTAGTTTTGCAACAGCTGGAGACACACTGTTTGGAAACACTGATGTAGAGAAAAAGCCAAACAACCACTTTGCCTTGGTCTGGATGAATGCTTTTTTTGGAACATATCCCATGATCCTGTATGTTCATTCCTTGGAAAATAAAAATAAAAACATGTAAATTGCTGTAAAGTTCAATATACGTCAATATAACCTCCCTTAAAATTACATTTTATTTTTCAGTCAAGAAACACAATGGTAAAATACTCTTCAGGTGTCCATAAATCTACTCTACTGGGGCCAAAACAAAAAAAATCAAAAAAAAATTAATAAATATAGAAGAAAAAAAATTATGTACAAACAAATAAAAAAAAATCCTTCCATTATTTAACACTCTGTACAGTCATAAATTAGGAATTGTAGAGAAGCAGTAAGAAATTATTTGCGTTCTAAAACGCCCGAAAAAAAACGAAAAAAAAGGTTACAAAAAAAAAAAACACTTTAAACTGCTGCAAGTTTCAATATACACAGAGATTACAGGGGGGGGGGGGGAAGATTTCCCCCCTCAAACCTAATTTTTTTTAAATTCTTTTAAGCCAAGAAACACATTGGTAAAATACTTTTCAGATGCATATAAATCTACTCTATCGGGGCAAAAAAAAAAAAAAAAAAAACTATTATTTTCTCTTCTCTACAATATTATAGAGGAAAAAAAATTATATAAAAAACAAAAATAATAAATTAAAACGATCTTTCCATTATTTAACACTCTGTATATTAAAGGGGTACCCCGCCCCTAGAAATGTTATCCTTTGGATGGCGGGGGTCCTGTCGCTAGGAGCCCCCGGCATTCTAAACAGCCCCCTCCATTCAGGTCTATGGGAGGGGGCATGACGTGACAAATAATCTTATCCCCTATCCTTTGGATAAATTCTGATTGCGGGGGTCCCGCCCCCTGGGATCCCCCCGGACTCTCCGTGCAGCACCCGGCATTCAGTAGGTTTAGAAACGCTGGTTTCCCGCAGGGGGAGACGGGACGTCTCCCCCTGCGGGAACCCAGCGTTTCTAAACCTACTGAATGCCGGGTGCTGCACGGAGAGTGCGGGGGGATCCCAGGGGGCGGGACCCCCGCAATCATACAATTTATCCCCTATCCTTTGGATAGGGGGATAAGATGTCCAGGAGCGGAATACACCTTTAAGTAAGAATCGTAGAGCAGCAGCAAGAAATTCTTCGCACTTCAGAAGACGTTCAAAAATGCCCTAAAAAATTACAAAAAAAAATAAAAAAAACCTCTTCGACACATAGCAGCTCCTATGGAGCCTCCTAACTATCCTTATGTTCATTGCAAGACCACAAAAAACCTACAGTATGGGAATGAATGAGCTGGATATGGTAGGGATGACCTCACGCCACGTGGACAAACATCTACGTCATGACGGGGAGGGGGGGGGATGTAGTGAGGGGGGCGATGAACTAGGACAACGACCAAATAATACGGGTCCTCTGGTTTTTGGGGGTCTCCCGAGCTGAAAGAAGAGTCTGTGTGGTCAGAATCACTTAGTCCCCAAAAGAAAAAAAAAAAAAAAAACGACCTCCGGGAAGAAGAAGAAGTAGTGCAGAGACAGATTTCGGCTTCACCAGAAGTGTCATCCCTTCCAGTTTTGGCAAATAAAACAAAAAGCAATGCATATCTTTATTTCTTTCGGTAAGGTGCCGATCATGTGACACGTCGTTGCCCCTATAGACAGACCCCATAATGTCCAGATAGAGATTGTCCGCCGGTCGTCCAGGGGATGCATAATACGATTGTAGGTACAGTCTGAAGAGCCAGCTCCCATAGTGGAGATGTGTCGCGGTACGGCGGCCAGGCGAGGCGCGCTCACACGTAATGTCATTGGCGTGTTGGACTAGCACCTGAAGTCTTTTTTAGATTGTTTTTGTTTTTTCATTGAGCCTTTTTGAGCCTTTTTATATTATTTTTTCTCCAGACCGATAAAGATGAATCTCTATCTCACAAGACGTCACCTTCATATTAACACAAGCAAATACTAAAGAAAAATGGCGTAGTGGGCCGGCTGTCGCTTTCCCGTAGTTTTCCCGTGGATTTGTCACATTATTCTGCTTTTCGCTGAGAAATATTTCGTCGCTTTTACTTTTCTGTCTCCTGCTTCCCGTCTGATTCTTTGGGGATCTGAACGGCCATTTCCAGGGCGTTGGGATCTTTCTGGACGTCGGGGACCGAGGGCTTCACAGGAGGATCAGTGGGCATCAGCGGGACGGTCGCCACCTGAGGAAATAACAGCAATATATAAGCAGATCACTATAGACAAGATGATGTATATAATTATATATAGTATATACCCAGGATATACCAGCATGGTCCATATCACTATATACAGGAGATATATAACTTATACCAGCTGTACATATATATTATATACAGTATATACCCAGGATATACCAGCATGGTCCATATCACTATATACAGTATATATAACTTATACCAGCTGTGCATATCTATTATATACAGTATATACCAGGTTATACCAGCATGGTCCATATCACTATATACAGGAGATATATAACTTATACCAGCTGTACATATATATTATATACAGTATATACCCAGGTTATACCAGCATGGTCCATATCACTATATACAGGAGATATATGACTTATACCAGCTGTACATATATAATTATATACAGTATATACCAGGTTATACCAGCATGGTCCATATCACTATATACAGGAGATATATAACTTATACCAGCTGTACATATATATTATATACAGTATATACCAGGTTATACCAGCATGGTCCATATCACTATATACAGGAGATATATAACTTATACCAGCTGTACATATATATTATATACAGTATATACCAGCATGGTCCATATCCCTATATAAAGAGGATATATAAAACGTTTACCATTTGTATATATATATATATATATAGGCTATACTGTCACTGACTTTCTAATTATATTGCTGGAAGTGATTACATTACAGGGACCCTCCCTGGCCGGTTGTGGTTGTTCAGTATATTGTGATATACATATTGCCCCCGTGTGTGAATGGTTTATTCCACTTACAGAGTCTCGCTGCGTACTACCGTTTTCTGGTTCAGTCTTCCCTGGAGGACTCAGCGGCTCCTGGAGGATCCCTCTTCTATCCAGAACACTGCAGACACAGGATGGTCGCGATTAATGAGGTTTCTCTAGTTACAGGAAAGGATTGCGCAGATCTAATATTTTCATTCATCGCTGAGCGATCAGACATATTGTGACTACATGTCCTGTGACCGCACGGTCCTTTCCAGCAGCAAAATGAACATTTCTGGCACAAAGTATCCGAATATTGTCCATCTGCTTGGAAATGTATGAGATGAGAAAGTGGCGCACTCGGCGGGATGTATTACAAGTGCACGAATCTAATGGTCTGTAATTGTTTGCAGGAAATATAAAGGTTATGTTAGATTTGTTTATATCAGACAGTAAAATGTTCTCCGCACGTCTCCTGTGAAGAGTAAAACACAGAAAAGGGAAATATCCAAAATATCTATTCATCTCAATGTAAAGTGACTATACAGCTTTCTATTATGATCAGAGATGGTGTTAAGATGGGGGGGGCTCAGTTGCTGCCCCCCCCCTCCCCAATAATCGTGGTAATACACATCCTACCAATATGATCATGTATCCTTGTGGGTCAGGGGGGCACTTAAAGGGGTTTTCCAGGAATAGAAAAACAGAGCTAATTTCTTTTAAAAATGCTCCCCGTCTGTCTCCAGGTTGGGTGCGGCATTACAACTTTGCTCCATTCACTTCAATGGAACTGAGCAGCAGAATCACACCCAACCTGGAGACAGACGGGAGAGTTTTTGGAAAGAAATTAGCTCTGTTTCTCTATTCCTGGATAACCCCTTTAACATTCGCTGTATTATTGCTCTATCGTTTACCTTTACATCATGTACAGTGACCCCCCCGACCTACGATGGCCCCGACATACGATAATTTCAACATACGATCACTATCAGAGACCATCACATGGTGAAGGCAGCATCAACATACAATGCTTTTGTATGTCGGGGCCATCGCATAAACGGCTATCCTGCAGCGCAGACTGCTTCAGCTACCACCGGATAGCCGTTTACGGTGCCCCGTGTGCTCCGGTGATGATCACTCACCTGTCCCCGACGTTTTGGACCGTCCTCTTCAGGATCCCCTGCCTAGCCATCGCTCTCCTTCGTCGTCATCACGTCGCCGCGCACTCTGTCCCGTCATCCAATAGGAGCAGCGTGCACAGTGACGTGACGACGGCGATGAAGAGCGACGATCCCATGCAGCAGAGGCGGCCTGGAGCGGCAGGGACACCCTGGGGACGTGGCAACAGCGATGGAGGGCGACATCCAGGGCAGCGGTGACTGTCCGGAGCGGCGGGGACAGGTGAGTATAACGTCCTATACTTTACATTGCACAGATCCCTCAACATACGATGGTTTCAACTAACAATGGTCCATTTGGAACGGATTACCATCGTATGTTGAGGGACCACTGTACAGATCTATAGGTGGACATAGGCCAGACTCCACTTAACACTGCCAGCATATGAATAGGACAATCCAATAAGATTGGACAAATAATGGAGTGCACTTAGAGATGAGCGAACTTACAGTAAATTCGATTCGTCACGAACTTCTCGGCTCGGCAGTTGATGACTTTATCCTGCATAAATTAGTTCAGCTTTCAGGTGCTCCGGTGGGCTGGAAAAGGTGGATACAGTCCTAGGAAAGAGTCTCCTAGGACTGTATCCACCTTTTCCAGCCCACGGGAGCACCTGAAAGCTGAACTAATTTATGCAGGAAAAGTCATCAACTGCCGAGCCGAGAAGTTTGTGACGAATCAAATTTACTGTAAGTTCGCTCATCTCTAAGTGCAGTTTTGATGCAAGTTTTTGTGTGATTATATTATAATTATTATATTATATTTCATTATGTTAATTATAATTATATTAGATTAATTATAATTGTATAAATTATATTATATTATTTTATATTACATTATTTTATATTACATTACATTATATTATTTTATATTATATTACATTATATTATTTTATATTATATTATATTATAGCTCCTGTAATGCAGAGGAAATCCCTCTAGGAGATAGAACGGGCAATTCGCACTTGATATTTCATCACACAGCGCTAGAATTCTGGGATAAATGGTTCCAGATCACTGTACACTGTACACACAACAATTATGGGCAGTGTGTTCCCAACCTGTGTGCCTCCAGCTGTTGTAAAACTACAATTCCCAGCATCCCCGGAGAGCCAAAGCCCCCCCTCCCTTCTCTACTGTTATCCGTGACCTGTATGAATAGACATAAAATACATTATCCCAGAGATTAAAAGGGGTATTTCAGGTAAAAACTTGTTTTTAATATATCAATTGGCTCCGGAAAGTTAAACAGATTTGTAAGTTACTTCTATTAAAAAATCTTAATCCTTCCAATAGTTATTAGCTTCTGAAGTTGAGTTGCTGTTTTCTGTCTGCTTTCTGATAACTCACGTCCCGGGAGCTGTGCAGCTCCTATGGGGATATTCTCCCATCATGCACAGCTCCCGGGACGTGACATCATCATTGTGCAGTTAGACAGAAAACTTCAGAAGCTAATAACTATTGGAAGGATTAAGATTTTTCAATAGAAGTAATTTACAAATCTGTTTAACTTTCTGGAGCCAGTTGATATATAAAAAAAAAGTTTTTGCCTGGAATACCCCTTTAAAGTTTCCCAACCAGGGTGCATGCAGCGATTGCAAAACTACAATTCCCAGCATGCCCGGACAGCCGACGGCTGTCCGGGCATGCTGGGAGTTGTAGTTTTGCAACTGCTGAAGTCACTCTGGTTGCTATACAAGGGCCAGGAAACAAAAGCAGGAAGACATGTAGGAATACAAAACTGACAAAAGGGTGGGGTCAAGCAAGCCAAGGTCAAA
Source organism: Hyla sarda (assembly GCF_029499605.1). NCBI lineage: Eukaryota > Metazoa > Chordata > Amphibia > Anura > Hylidae > Hyla > Hyla sarda. The sequence goes on along the minus strand of NC_079197.1, from coordinate 185,190,498 downwards.
ACTGAGAGGACCACAAGGTACAGGAGTACAGGCAAAAGAATAGTCAGGTCAGCCATGCTAGGAGTTGTACTTTTGCAACAGCTGGAGGCACAGTGGTTGAAAAACACTGCTATACATAAGGGCCAGGGAACAAAACCAGGAAGACAGCAAGAAAGACAAACAAGCAGGGTCAAGCAGGCCAAGGTCAAAACTGAGAGGACCACAAGGTACAGGAGTACAGGCAAAAGAATAGTCAAAAGAATAGTTGTAGTCTTGCAACAGCTGGAGGCACCCTGGATAGGAAACAATGCCCCAGATCCTCAGTTAAAGCCTGTGTAAGATGCCAGAGCTGCATTCATAATTCTGCACTCGACAGATTATCCACAGCATTTCCTGCTTGTTCGGTGTCTGTACAAGAATATGTCGACCTTCACTATAAGGAGTATTGTCTATAAGATTCTTCACTATAAGGAGTATTGTCTATAAGATTCTTCACTATAAGGAGTATTGTCTATAAGATTCTTCACTATAAGGAGTATTGTCTATAAGATTCTTCACTATAAGGAGTATTGTCTATAAGATTCCTCACTATAAGGAGTATTGTCTATAAGATTCTTCACTATAAGGAGTATTGTCTATAAGATTCTTCACTATAAGGAGTATTGTCTATAAGATTCTTCACTATAAGGAGTATTGTCTATAAGATTCCTCACTATAAGGAGTATTGTCTATAAGATTCTTCACTATAAGGAGTATTGCCTATAAGATTCTTCACTATAAGGAGTATTGTCTATAAGATTCTTCACTATAAGGAGTATTGCCTATAAGATTCTTCACTATAAGGAGTATTGTCTATAAGATTCTTCACTATAAGGAGTATTGTCTATAAGATTCTTCTCTATAAGGAGTATTGTCTATAAAATTCTTCACTATAAGGAGTATTGTCTATAAGATTCTTCACTATAAGGAGTATTGTCTATAAGATTCTTCACTATAAGGAGTATTGTCTATAAGATTCTTCACTATAAGGAGTATTGTCTATAAGATTCTTCACTATAAGGAGTATTGTCTATAAGATTCCTCACTATAAGGAGTATTGTCTATAAGATTCTTCACTATAAGGAGTATTGTCTATAAGATTCTTCACTATAAGGAGTATTGTCTATAAGATTCCTCACTATAAGGAGTATTGTCTAAGATTCTTCACTATAAGGAGTATTGTCTATAAGATTCTTCACTATAAGGAGTATTGCCTATAGGATTCTTCACTATAAGGAGTATTGTCTATAGGATTCTTCACTATAAGGAGTATTGTCTATAAGATTCTTCACTATAAGGAGTATTGTCTATAGGATTCTTCACTATAAGGAGTATTGTCTGTAAGATTCTTCTCTATAAGGAGTATTGTCTATAAGATTCTTCACTATAAGGAGTATTGTCTGTAAGATTCTTCTCTATAAGGAGTATTGTCTATAAGATTCTTCACTATAAGGAGTATTGCCTATAAGATTCTTCACTATAAGGAGTATTGTCTATAAGATTCTTCTCTATAAGGAGTATTGTCTATAAGATTCTTCACTATAAGGAGTATTGTCTATAAGATTCTTCACTATAAGGAGTATTGTCTATAGGATTCTTCACTATAAGGAGTATTGTCTATAAGATTCTTCACTATAAGGAGTATTGTCTATAAGATTCTTCTCTATAAGGAGTATTGTCTATAAGATTCTTCACTATAAGGAGTATTGTCTATAAGATTCTTCACTATAAGGAGTATTGTCTATAGGATTCTTCACTATAAGGAGTATTGTCTATAAGATTCTTCACTATAAGGAGTATTGTCTGTAAGATTCTTCTCTATAAGGAGTATTGTCTATAAGATTCTTCACTATAAGGAGTATTGTCTATAAGATTCTTCACTATAAGGAGTATTGCCTATAAGATTCTTCACTATAAGGAGTATTGTCTATAAGATTCTTCACTATAAGGAGTATTGTCTATAGGATTCTTCACTATAAGGAGTATTGTCTATAGGATTCTTCACTATAAGGAGTATTGTCTGTAAGATTCTTCTCTATAAGGAGTATTGTCTATAAGATTCTTCACTATAAGGAGTATTGTCTATAAGATTCTTCACTATAAGGAGTATTGCCTATAAGATTCTTCACTATAAGGAGTATTGTCTATAAGATTCTTCACTATAAGGAGTATTGTCTATAGGATTCTTCACTATAAGGAGTATTGTCTATAAGATTCTTCTCTATAAGGAGTATTGTCTATAGGATTCTTCACTATAAGGAGTATTGTCTATAAAGTTCCTCACTATAAGGAGTATTGTCTATAAGATTCCTCACTATAAGGAGTATTGCCTATAAGATTCTTCACTATAAGGAGTATTGTCTATAAGATTCTTCACTATAAGGAGTATTGCCTATAAGATTCTTCACTATAAGGAGTATTGTCTATAAGATTCTTCTCTATAAGGAGTATTGCCTATAAGATTCTTCACTATAAGGAGTATTGTCTTTAAGATTCCTCACTATAAGGAGTATTGTCTATAAGATTCTTCACTATAAGGAGTATTGTCTATAAGATTCTTCACTATAAGGAGTATTGCCTATAAGATTCTTCACTATAAGGAGTATTGTCTATAAGATTCTTCACTATAAGGAGTATTGTCTATAAGATTCTTCACTATAAGGAGTATTGTCTATAAGATTCTTCACTATAAGGAGTATTGTCTATAAGATTCTTCACTATAAGGAGTATTGTCTATAAGATTCTTCACTATAAGGAGTATTGTCTATAAGATTCTTCACTATAAGGAGTATTGTCTATAAGATTCTTCACTATAAGGAGTATTGTCTATAAGATTCCTCACTATAAGGAGTATTGTCTAAGATTCTTCACTATAAGGAGTATTGTCTATAAGATTCTTCACTATAAGGAGTATTGTCTATAAGATTCTTCACTATAAGGAGTATTGCCTATAGGATTCTTCACTATAAGGAGTATTGTCTATAGGATTCTTCACTATAAGGAGTATTGTCTATAAGATTCTTCACTATAAGGAGTATTGTCTATAGGATTCTTCACTATAAGGAGTATTGTCTGTAAGATTCTTCTCTATAAGGAGTATTGTCTATAAGATTCTTCACTATAAGGAGTATTGTCTGTAAGATTCTTCTCTATAAGGAGTATTGTCTATAAGATTCTTCACTATAAGGAGTATTGCCTATAAGATTCTTCACTATAAGGAGTATTGTCTATAAGATTCTTCTCTATAAGGAGTATTGTCTATAAGATTCTTCACTATAAGGAGTATTGTCTATAAGATTCTTCACTATAAGGAGTATTGTCTATAGGATTCTTCACTATAAGGAGTATTGTCTATAAGATTCTTCACTATAAGGAGTATTGTCTATAAGATTCTTCTCTATAAGGAGTATTGTCTATAAGATTCTTCACTATAAGGAGTATTGTCTATAAGATTCTTCACTATAAGGAGTATTGTCTATAGGATTCTTCACTATAAGGAGTATTGTCTATAAGATTCTTCACTATAAGGAGTATTGTCTGTAAGATTCTTCTCTATAAGGAGTATTGTCTATAAGATTCTTCACTATAAGGAGTATTGTCTATAAGATTCTTCACTATAAGGAGTATTGCCTATAAGATTCTTCACTATAAGGAGTATTGTCTATAAGATTCTTCACTATAAGGAGTATTGTCTATAGGATTCTTCACTATAAGGAGTATTGTCTATAGGATTCTTCACTATAAGGAGTATTGTCTGTAAGATTCTTCTCTATAAGGAGTATTGTCTATAAGATTCTTCACTATAAGGAGTATTGTCTATAAGATTCTTCACTATAAGGAGTATTGCCTATAAGATTCTTCACTATAAGGAGTATTGTCTATAAGATTCTTCACTATAAGGAGTATTGTCTATAGGATTCTTCACTATAAGGAGTATTGTCTATAAGATTCTTCTCTATAAGGAGTATTGTCTATAGGATTCTTCACTATAAGGAGTATTGTCTATAAAGTTCCTCACTATAAGGAGTATTGTCTATAAGATTCCTCACTATAAGGAGTATTGCCTATAAGATTCTTCACTATAAGGAGTATTGTCTATAAGATTCTTCTCTATAAGGAGTATTGCCTATAAGATTCTTCACTATAAGGAGTATTGTCTTTAAGATTCCTCACTATAAGGAGTATTGTCTATAAGATTCTTCACTATAAGGAGTATTGTCTATAAGATTCTTCACTATAAGGAGTATTGCCTATAAGATTCTTCACTATAAGGAGTATTGTCTATAAGATTCTTCACTATAAGGAGTATTGTCTATAAGATTCTTCACTATAAGGAGTATTGTCTATAGGATTCTTCACTATAAGGAGTATTGTCTATAAGATTCTTCACTATAAGGAGTATTGTCTATAAGATTCTTCACTATAAGGAGTATTGTCTATAAGATTCTTCTCTATAAGGAGTATTGTCTATAAGATTCTTCACTATAAGGAGTATTGTCTATAAGATTCTACTCTATAAGGAGTATTGCCTATAAGATTCTTCTCTATAAGGAGTATTGTCTATAAGATTCTTCACTATAAGGAGTTTTGTCTATAAGATTCTTCACTATAAGGAGTATTGTCTATAAGATTCTTCACTATAAGGAGTATTGTCTATAAGATTCTTCACTATAAGGAGTATTGTCTATAAGATTCTTCACTATAAGGAGTATTGGCTATAAGATTCTTCACTATAAGGAGTATTGCCTATAAGATTCTTCTCTATAAGGAGTATTGTCTATAAGATTCTTCACTATAAGGAGTATTGTCTATAAAATTCTTCACTATAAGGAGTATTGTCTATAAGATTCTTCACTATAAGGAGTATTGTCTATAAGATTCTTCACTATAAGGAGTATTGTCTATAAAATTCTTCACTATAAGGAGTATTGGCTATAAGATTCTTCACTATAAGGAGTATTGCCTATAAGATTCTTCACTATAAGGAGTATTGTCTATAAGATTCTTCACTATAAGGAGTATAATCTATAGGATTCTTCACTATAAGGAGTATTGCCTATAAGATTCTTCACTATAAGGAGTATTGTCTATAAGATTCTTCTCTATAAGGAGTATTGTCTATAAGATTCTTCACTATAAGGAGTATTGTCTATAAGATTCTTCTCTATAAGGAGTATTGTCTATAAGATTCTTCACTATAAGGAGTATTGTCTATAAGATTCTTCACTATAAGGAGTATTGTCTATAAGATTCTTCTCTATAAGGAGTATTGTCTATAAGATTCTTCACTATAAGGAGTATTGTCTATAAGATTCTTCACTATAAGGAGTATAATCTATAGATTCTTCACTATAAGGAGTATTGTCTATAAGATTCTTCACTATAAGGAGTATTGTCTATAAGATTCTTCACTATAAGGAGTATTGTCTATAAGATTCTTCTCTATAAGGAGTATTGTCTATAAGATTCTTCACTATAAGGAGTATTGTCTATAAGATTCTTCACTATAAGGAGTATAATCTATAGATTCTTCACTATAAGGAGTATTGTCTATAAGATTCTTCACTATAAGGAGTATTGTCTATAAGATTCTTCACTATAAGGAGTATTGTCTATAAGATTCTTCACTATAAGGAGTATTGTCTATAAGATTCTTCACTATAAGGAGTATTGTCTATAAGATTCTTCACTATAAGGAGTATTGTCTATAAGATTCTTCACTATAAGGAGTATTGTCTATAAGATTCTTCACTATAAGGAGTATTGTCTATAAGATTCTTCACTATAAGGAGTATTGTCTATAAGATTCTTCACTATAAGGAGTATTGTCTATAAGATTCTTCACTATAAGGAGTATTGTCTATAAGATTCTTCACTATAAGGAGTATTGTCTATAAGATTCTTCACTATAAGGAGTATTGTCTATAAGATTCTTCTCTATAAGGAGTATTGTCTATAAGATTCTTCACTATAAGGAGTATTGTCTATAGGATTCTTCACTATAAGGAGTATTGGCTATAAGATTCTTCACTATAAGGAGTATTGTCTATAAGATTCTTCTCTATAAGGAGTATTGTCTATAAGATTCTTCACTATAAGGAGTATTGTCTATAAGATTCTTCACTATAAGGAGTATTGTCTATAAGATTCTTCACTATAAGGAGTATTGTCTATAAGATTCTTCTCTATAAGGAGTATTGTCTATAAGATTCTTCACTATAAGGAGTATTGTCTATAAGATTCTTCACTATAAGGAGTATTGTCTATAAGATTCTTCACTATAAGGAGTATTGTCTAGAAGATTCTTCACTATAAGGAGTATTGTCTATAAGATTCTTCACTATAAGGAGTATTGTCTATAAGATTCTTCACTATAAGGAGTATTGTCTATAAGATTCCTCACTATAAGGAGTATTGTCTATAGGATTCTTCACTATAAGGAGTATTGGCTATAAGATTCTTCACTATAAGGAGTATTGCCTATAAGATTCTTCACTATAAGGAGTATTGTCTATAAGATTCTTCACTATAAGGAGTATTGTCTATAAGATTCTTCACTATAAGGAGTATTGTCTATAAGATTCTTCACTATAAGGAGTATCCGACTGATCCCCAACAGGGCATGCTGGGAGATGTGGTTTTGAAATAGCTGGAGGCACACTTGTCGGGAAACACTGACAGGAGGGAGGAACCCTCATTGTTGCTCTTCCTGCTTCTAGGAACTACCTACAACCACCACTAGGGGCACTCTCCACATACAGATTATACTAGCCGTCTATATACACATGTAGGGGTATATATACACATATGGCTCTAGAAAGTTAAACAGATTGGTAAATTACTTCTATTTAAAAAAATCTTAATCCTACCAGTACTTATCAGCTGCTGAAGTTGAGTTGTTCTTTTCTGTCTGACAACAGTGCTCTCTGCTGTCCAGAGTAGGAGCAAATCCTCATAGCAAATCTATCCTGCTCTGGACAATTCTTGAGACAGATAGAGGTGTCAGCAGAGAGCACTGTGGTCACACAAAAAAGAACAAATTAACTTCAGTAGCTGATAAGTACTGGTAGGATTAAGATTTTTTAATAGAAGTAATTTACAAATCTGTTTAACTTTCTGGAGCCAGTTGATATGAAAAAAACTAAATTAAAGTACCCCTTTAATTGAGATATTGAGATCTCTTGATCTCATTGGGAAATTCAGGTGCCATAGAAAAATTGAGAATGGGCACCATCATTTCTGTGGACACCCCCCGGCCCTGAGTACAGAAGCTCCATTATACAGACACATTTGTTATAAATGGTATTAACACTACATGGTATGGATTCTACAATATATGGCAAACTGCACATTACCTTGGCTGAACTGGGCCACATAGAACCTCACAGCAATTTTTCATTAGGTTACCATGGCTGTATGGGTTCTGTACCCGGTTTTTACCAGTCCAGGATCCTTTTATCTGTGGGGAAGGAAAGAAAAAAAAAAAAAATTGTATATATATTTATTTTTAATTTTTTTAAATTGCAATTACTCATAAATGTTAAAATGGGTTTTCCATGACCAGAATATCAATGGCTGATTAGATCAGTGAGATCCCACTGTTGCCTGACTAAAAGGGGACATGGGGCTCCTGCAAGCACCGCACGAAACATTTAGCAGTGGTTATTAGTCATAGTGCAGAGATCTCATATATCAGCTGTGCTGCTCTCTTGTAAGCTGTGACATCATGTTACAGGCTCTGAATGCAGAGCTCCCATTCCTCTTATTCCCTCCCCTCCTGTCAGCACAGGACAAGACTGGTGATGTGAAGGGGAGGAGCTGGTATTACTGCTGATTAAATTTCGGACTCATTAGACAAGGCATCAGGGAGCCGGTTCTGACAAAAATTACTGAGATTTATGACTCCCTAAATAAGGCAGCGGGAAACCTTTGTAAGTTATAGTAGTTGGTCGGAAAAGGCTTCCTGCTGCCTTATCTATAGTCATAAATCTCAGTAATTTTTGTCAGAACAGCAGTAATACCAGCTCCTCTCTTTACATTAAAATTATTTAGCATTAGATAATGCAAAAGGAAGCTAAAAAGCTTCCTGCTGCCTTATCTAAGGAGTCATAAAGCTCAGTAGTTTTTGTCAGAACAAGCTCCCTGCTGCCTTGCAAAAGGGGGAGCTGGTATTCTTGCTCATTAGATTTAGGACTCATTAGACATCACTAGTCTCGTCCCGTGCCAACAGGAGGGGAGGAGTGATGTGAGCCAGACGTCACAGCTTACAAGGGAGTGCACAGCTGACATTAGCTTTGGCTAATAACATTATATTAGTAAGTTGTTTATTATACTATTTGACAACATACACCTTACCTTTCCCGGACAACCTCTTTAAATGGGAGTGAGAAAGAAAGATTCAGAACCAGGCACAGCCACTACAAAATGTACGGCAAAGAACGAAGGGGTCAGGACCTGACAAAGCACCAATGTCCTACATTCATCAAACTAAAAAGTCAGCTGAGTGCGGGACAGTGGAGCCAAATCATCAATAGTAACCAAAACATGAAAACAGTGGATTGGACTCAAGACGTAGGCTGTCAGTGCAGAAAATCCTGTCATGGCTACTAAAGATGGGTCATCTATGGAACCAGGGGCTTTAGCACCTGATAAGGTGTCCAAACTGCAAGTCACAGACACTGATACACTGTAACGAAGCATGTAGTAGGACGAACCACTGACTCCAGCAAATAAGTTCTCAAAGTTCCAGAACTCTTCACCGAGCCTCAGTGGAGCCTGGTCCATCACCGAGCAGCGGGGCACACTAATTCCACACAAAACAGGAACAGACCGACCCCCGTATACTCACATCTTCATTGGTCGTCTGGTTCAGAGACACGAGAAACGTGTGGAATCCAGTTAATCCCACCACAGACCAGAGGGTGAAGAAGCAGATGAAGACCTCCAGCACAGTGCACAAAGAGTTAAGGAGCAGAGACACAAAATATCACCTGGAAACTTACGTAGAATTAGAGCTGATAATGACTAGAAAGACCTACACAACTTCCTGTGGAGCATAAAGCAGCTAAGTACTGGAAGGATTAACGGGGTACTCCGCCAGAAAACACCTTATCCCCTATCCAGAGGACAGTAGATAAGATGTCTGATCACAAGGGCCGCGCCCGGAAGACGGAAGCTTAGAGCTTCCGTGTTTGTGACGTCATGCCACGCCCCCTCAATTTATGTCTATGGGTAGGGGCGTGGTGGCAGGACCCCAGCGATTAGACGTCTTATAACCTATCCATTGGATAGGAGATATAAGATGTTTTCTGGTGGAGTACCCCTTTAAGACTTATGTAGAAATAATTAACAAATCTGTATTATTTGTATTTTTTCCCCCTCCGGAGTACCCCTTTAACTTTTCCCCCATAAGGAAAAAAGTTACAGTACAAATGTAAAAATGTTATCCTTAAACTTGTCGTCCACATTATGGGAAGCAAAGGTCATGCAGGCAAACGTTGTGCTGTAATCCTCTGTGCTGGGGATGTGGGGCTATTAAAGATATGGGGGGGGGGGTGACCGCACCCTGTAAAATGTGCACTAATCCAACATGGCTGCCCCACATGACACTAAACCCCACTGCGCGCAGAAAGGATATGTCCCGGGACTTTCTTTCAATGTGTTCAGGAAGCCGATTTTTAAAGAATCTAAAACAAAAAAAGTGAGAAAGTTAAATAAAATAAACAAAATAAATAACATAACAAAGATACAATTGTGTAAAGGAAACGAGACCAAGATAAGGCCGGGTTCACACCGCGTCTTTGCAATACAATTCCCGTATACATTATCAATTAGAAAACCGTACGGAACCGTATTGAAAACCGTACGCCAAAAGATGCATCAGGTTGAGTCCGTTTTGCATCTTGTAGGGTTCTGTCAGTTTTTTTTCCCTGTGCCCAAAACTGTAGCCTACCACGTTTTTTGGTCCGGGTGAAAAACCGTATTGAAACTGTATACGTTTATTTTAACATGGGAGTCAATGGGAACCGTAGAGAACCATAACCGTAACCGTATGTGCGTACGGTTCCATCCGGTTTGCACCATACGTTTTTTGACTTTGTACATGCGCAGTGCACACCGACAGTTTTTTTTTTTTATTTCAATCAAGCAAGTGAAACTTTATTTATAACGGAGTGAAAAGTTAAAAACGTACACTTTTCAAACCGTATACGGCTTACAATCTGTACACACGTTTTGATGCAGTTTAGTCCGGTTTTGAGGAACCAAAAACCTGATCCTGGAAATGTTTTGCAAAAACGTGGTGTGAACGCAGCCTAACAAGACAGCGCCATACTTCGTATATTTTTCTATAATGATGGTAAATATATGAAGAATATGTGGCACCAAGATGGTGTATCTAAGCCTCGCATGTGCGATACTGTCTGCTGACACACTGTATCCAATCCTATTATGATACTGTCTATTGTGTATATTACTGCTAAAACAACTGTATTGAAGCCAATTGTGTGATACAATGCTGCTAAGATGTCATATCTAAACCTATTGTGTGCGACATTGTGCAGCTGAGACAGTGTATCTAAGCTTATTGTGTAGTGCTCTTCTGCTTAGCCTATCATATGTGATACTGTCTGCTGAGCTAAGTATCTAACCCTATAATGTGTGATACCGTCTGCTGAGCTATGTATCTAACCTATAATGTGTGATACCGTCTGCTGAGCTATGTATCTAACCCTATCATGTGTGATACCTGTCTGCTGAGCTCCTGTATCTAATCCTATCATGTGTGATATTGTCTGCTGAGCTATGTAAGAGTTTTGTGCATAATAATATTGCTGTATTTAAGCCTAATGTGTGTGATGCTGTGCTGCTGTATCTAAGCCTGTGTGTGATGCTGTGCTGCTGTATCTAAGCCTGTGTGTGATGCTGTGCTGCTGTATCTGTGCTGCTGAGACACTGTATCTTAGCCTATCGTATGTGATACTGTTGCTGCTTAACCTGTGTGTGATGCTGTGTTGTTGTATCTAAGCCAGTGTGTGATGCTGTGTAGCTGGCTGTTTTATCTAAGCCTTGTGAAGCTGTGTTGCTCAGCTGTTGTATCTAAACTTGTGTGTGATGTCGTGTAGCTGGCTGTTGTATCTAAGCCTGTGTGTGACGCTGTGTTGCTGGGCTGTTGTATCTAAGCCAGTGTATGATGTTTTTGTGTTGTATCTAAGCCTGTGTGTGATGCTGTGCTGCTGTATCTAAGCCTGTGTGTGATGCTGTGCTGCTGTATCTAAGCCTGTGTGTGATGCTGTGCTGCTGTATCTAAGCCTGTGTGTGATGCTGTGCTGCTGTATCCAAGCCTGTGTGTGATGCTGTGCTGCTGTATCTAAGCCTGTGTGTGATGCTGTGCTGCTGTATCTAAGCCTGTGTGTGCTGCTGTATCTAAGCCTGTGTGTGATGCTGTGCTGCTGTATCTAAGCCTGTGTGTGATGCTGTGCTGCTGTATCTAAGCCTGTGTGTGATGCTGTGCTGCTGTATCTAAGCCTGTGTGTGATGCTGTGCTGCTGTATCTAAGCCTGTGTGTGATGCTGTGATGCTGTATCTAAGCCTGTGTGTGCTGCTGTGCTGCTGTATCTAAGCCTGTGTGTGATGCTGTGCTGCTGTATCTAAGCCTGTGTGTGATGATGTATCTAAGCCTGTGTGTGATGCTGTGCTGCT